>NC_051278.1:21357518-21657726 GCF_015220745.1 Sebastes umbrosus | reverse complement strand
GTGTTATACATTATATAATACAAATGCATACAATTAATACCAGGAACTGGATCTTTTTATATTTTAACACGTGTTTCACCATAAGATCTTGATTGTATAACTAAAAGGATTATTTTTCTGTCAAATTTAGTTGGACGTGTACAAGAGCACAGAGTTTCATTAAACATTCAGTCAACCTCTTGAATTCAAATCTTTTAAATTCCTCCCCCATAAAGTTAAGAAGAAAAACCTTTGCTCACTGTTTGATAGCATCATATTTATATTCTGTATCTACTTGTTCTAGTATTTATAACTACATTATATTTACCCTGAGTGAAATGTTAAAGTCCAATATAAAATCTTAATTAAAACCTTCAAATCCTCAGTTTCCCCCCAAATTCAATTTAACATTTCCTGGTATCTTGGGAAACTTTGCAATTGAGACGAGGATTCATAATCTCATCTCTAACATGGTGTTTGTAGTGTACTCATGATCATGAAGAGTTTCGTATTTGTCTTTATTTAAAACTAAATATGAATAGCCTATGTAAATGTTTTTGTGATCAACAAGATGAATAATCCAAGCCTATGTGCATTAAAGGACCAGTGTATAACATTTCGGGGAATCTAATAGTAGAAATGGAATATAATATTCATAGGAGGATTGAGCGGAGGGGTGTTCAGTTGGTTGTAATATGCAACCACACCACTAGATGTCACCTAATCCTACACACTGTACCTTTAAATGTTTGAATTCTCCATGCGATGTATGTTTTAATTCTGACCATTTTCATGAAAATGACTCAAAGTGAATACTGATGGAGATTTAATAGTCGATCAAAACATCTGCAATGTTTAGATTCACCTAAATAAATGTAAGCATTAATGTTGTTTAACATTCTTACGTGCTCTGTGTGATTCGGTGTCCTATTTGCTCACTCTCGTAACTTCTTCATTCTTCTTAAGTTTCCCCTCTCGATAAAACCGTCAAATTAACAGTCAGCTGAAGCAATAGGTTACAACTGAACTGAGAAATTCAACCTTTTTGTGAATTATGTCTCCATTGCAATTTTACAAAGAATTACACACGACTTCCATTATATGCATGCCAATGCATAGTGATGCGGTTGTGACGTTCACAAGAGCTCAGAAGCGCGGGACTCCGGAGGATTTAATTAAAGGTGGCTGTGGCATGTGTTATTGCGCTTTAACAAGATGTCACTAAAGGAGGACAGATAGAAGACATTTGACGTCTTCAAAGGGCTGAATAGTGACTGAAAATAGAGCCTTATTAGGATATAATTAGTCATGTGAGGACACCTAAAAAATAGTGTGTGTGTATGTATAGATATATATATCTCTATTTCTCGACAAAGCACTTCTCATTGGGATGGGACTGACAACACTATTGACATTGTAATTCAATCTGCAAACTGTATGATTCAGATAGACCATATATAAACCTGTTCATTTCAAGAGGTAACTCAGTTTATGTTTTATACCTTGGTGTTGTGCAGGACAACACTTTTCTGTCTGTCAATATCAATCCGCATCTGTCATCTGAGCTGCTATGTTGATTCATTTCTGACTCATTCTTCTCATTCGTCCCAAATAGTAATTATTTTCAAAATTAAAATGCAACGATAGTCTCTTTTTGTAATGAGATAATGTGACAAATTGTGACTCAGATTTGTATTTCATACAAAATCTATCTGGTTGTTTTTATTCGTCATTTCTGCATTTACATTTTGACATTTGATAATGACGCAGGTATCAAATCGGAATCACATTATGCTCAGGATAATAACTGAAGAATATTAAAATCTCCCTATTAGAAGATGTAATTGATTTATAAACAACTTCTAATATCCTGTGCCTTATTAAAAACAAAATCTTACATAGAAATACTTACAGTTACATGTTGTCTTTTCCTTGCCTCATGGTTAACAAGTACATCAGATCAGCTTGGATCTTAGCACAGGCTGTATATCTTCACTTCTCTCTCTCCTTATTAGTGAGTGATGTGGCCGGTGGACCAGTGGAAATGAATGTGGAGCCGTCGTAGTTCACAGCAGGTGATGATGTTTCCTCTCTGTCAGGTTTAATGTCATGCCAGTCCCGTTATTCCCCTTCCCGCTTAGTTTCTCTCTCAACACGTCTATGCAAACACGCACACACATTCACACATGCCTGCTAATGGATGTCCACTGTGGTCAGTGATGATGCTGCTTGTTTTGTAATTGAGTGAAGGCTTACTGGTGTGTGTGTCACACACACACACACACACCACTGACACTCCATCACCACAGCTTAGCGTACTAGCCGTAGACTGTATATAAAGATGGACGACATGACAGCTCCCCAAAAGTGAAGCCAAAACATCTCGATCGCCCCTTGGTGGCTGGCTGCGGTATAGGTCATAAATCCGACCCCCGCCATGTTAACGGATGGGTTATGGGTCGAACTAAAAAGTCAAAATACACGTCAAATAAACATCAATTACATTTTAGGTAGTTCTTATCACGCTGATGTATTTTCAAGTGTTCATTTTGCTGATAAGTTTGGATTTAATTAGTTATTTGATGCTATAAAAAGGGGGTGAGACGTCATGATTGACAGCTGTGATTAACAACTGCTCTGAGTGAAGTAGTTGCGGAGTCGGAGGCTCTGGAATTGTACGAGAGGAGATGTAATTTATCTTTCCATAACAAGTCTGTGTAATAGAACATGTCACTTTGATCATAAATGTAGTTATAGAGATATTATGGTTAGCCATGCTCGGCTCGTGATCCAATCACTACTGTGCAGTGTCTGGCTCCAAATGACGTAAACACAAAGTACAGCAGAGATCGATGGGAATGCCCATAGTTTTGTTGTAAGCCTATTTGGTCATAAACAAAGGACAAATTGAAATGTTGGCCTGGTGATGGTGCTAGATGAAAAGTCAAGGGGATCGCCAAAGTCATAAGAATTCATCAAGGAACCATGAATGCACCAAATTCTATTGCAATCCATCCAACATTTGTTGATACATTTCACTCACAACCACAAATGTCAACTTCGTGGTGGTGCTAGAACAACATGTTGTGGCATCGAATAATTGTTAAGATATTCCAGTCTTTGATGCCATTGCCATCTGCCGTGTCGCTATAGCATGACTTAACCTAAAAAAGATGTGATGCACCTAAAACTGCGCAGACAACAAATAGTATTAAACACTTTTTTTTGCTCTGGGTGATATTTTCAAACTTGAAATCGGTTCCATCTCTCCATTATCTGTGCCCACTTATCCTGGAGCCCATCCCGATTTCGCACTGGGCGAGAGGCAGCGTATACTCTAAACAGGTTGGCAGACTCACCAGGCTGACACATAGACAAAGCAATCCCACCTAGAGTTTCCAGTTCACCTGAGCTGCATGTGTTTGGATTGTGGGAGGGAAACTGAAGAACTCAGAGGAAACCCATGCAGACACTGGGGAACCTGAGAACACCAGGCCAGTGGATCTTCTTGCTGTGAAGCAACAGAGCAAAAACGTTTCACTTGAAGTCACATCTCAGCTGCTGCACATCAACCCATGTCTTGAATCATTTCTTGACAGCAGAAGGCAAAAAACAAACAAACATTAATTTCATGTATTTCCAAATCGTATCCCTTCTACATTAGAATAGAGTGGAACCTTTCCATTTCTCAGTAGATCATCTCCCTTTTTCGTTAGATGATTAATTTTTTTTTTTTTCTGTGCGTACTTTTTTTAATTACAAGCAGGGCCGACTCTAGTCCTTTTGGTGCCTTAGGCAAAATTTGTTTTCTTTTCTTTTTTTTTTTTTTAGAGGACGGCCAGCCTGCCCCAGAAGGTGGCGCCCTATGCAACTGCCTATATTGCCTATGCCTTAATCCGGCCATGGTTACAAGAACGGCATCTGCGATCCCAGAGCCCTGTTTCAGAAAGCAGGATTAGAGAAAACTCTGAGATGGTTAAACCTGAGGTGACGTAAACTCTGGATTTTCAGGTCCAGGTAGAGGGCTCATTTAAACTCTGGGTCAGTTACCATGGTAACTAACTCTGTGAACCTAACCTGCTGGTTGGCAGGTTTTCTTCAACAAACCCTGAGTTTCTCTCGGTCTCCTCCCTCTTACAGAGCCAGACACACTTCATTTCCACGTTCATTTAGGCTGTATCAAAGCGGGTATCGAAGCCCATTAATTTGCAGAGTTTTGCATCAGAATTTAAAGATATTAGCCTAGATTGTTACCAAAGAACATATATTGCCGAGAATTAAAAGTTCATTATATGTTCCATTGCAACGCCAGCGCCCAGCAGCAGACCTACGCCTCTGCCATTTTAGACTGTAATCAAGTCAACTACCACAATGATGCCAGTGAAACGTCCGCCTACAAAGAGCCGTCCAAAAGTTAAACAATATTATTTCTATTCTATTGTCATATATTTAATGTCTCTACCGAAATAGCCTGTGTTGAACAATAGAAATACTATAAATATGCATACTATTTACCTACTTATTTATCTATTAAACCTTTTGCCCGGCCGCTTCCCAGAGGAGCATTAAGTGAACGATGGATGTAAATGGAAAGTATCCAGCAGACAGATTTTGAGAGCAATCTCAAACTTTTTCATATCAAGGACCTCCAAAATGGATGTACAATAGACCACAGAACATGGATGTATAAGAGGATGTGCCCTGTGCATTTGCCCTACTTGTTAGTGAATAGCCTACAACTACATAGCCGGTTGTTTGGGAACAGAGATGTTAATACATCCACCACGGTACAGGTATACAGCATACAGCCCATGGTTTATTATTAGATAATAAAAGTGATGAATAACAGTCGGTATCCTTTATTACATCTAGCAGGAAGCCGGCAGAACCGGATGTCATATGAACGTTCAGGGTGGTGCAGTCCCGTGGGTCTGATGCACGTTCATTATGCCGAAAATAACTCTGCATTCAGCTATTAGTTCATTTCAAACTGACTCTGATCAGAAGTTCTGGAACCCAAAACTCTGAGTTTCCGACCTCAGGATTAGTCAACTCAGAGTTCAGGCTTAGGCTCAGAGTTTGTTAAACCTGCTTTCTGAAACGTGGCAAAGATCTCGCTTGGTTTTTGTTATCAAGTGTTTTCACTTGAAAGTATTTCTCCTTTTCGCAGGACATGAGCCTGCGTGTTCATTTGACCTCTGTGAGAGCAGCTTATTCATGTGTATCCACTGTTCTCCAGAAAGTGGCTCCATTGTCTCCAGATCTTTTCACTGCCGAGGTCTGTCCTAATGAAATGACTTGATGGATTTTCCTTAAGCCATGGGCTCTTAGCGGGGCTGAAACAATAATTGCGTGGATCAGTTTTGTTCTTCGTCCCTTTGATAGATTCCCAATCCCTTCCCACTGGGTTTTTCTCTCTCCCTTGTAATGGCTCCTCCTTACATTTCTTTCAGATTTGCTCTGTGGTCGAGGGTATTGACTGAGTGGAGCGGGGCTGGAAAGAGACATATATGGTCATTGAGCTGCAGTCGCATCCTGTTGCGTTTGAACATCACACTCTCCTCACCACATTGTGCCACTCAGCATTAGTGGATATTCTGTTGTTGTTTTTCTCGCAGGGCATGAAACTGCGAATGTGTTTTGAATATAACACAATCCTCTTCACTTGTGCTTTACCTTTAACCTTCTCTGAGCTGTAACGCACCTTAAAAAAAGGATACGTCCTCCTTGTGTCAGTTTAGATGTGCCCCTCTTTGGTCTCAATTATTGTCTGATGGGATTTCTAATGGTATGTCATGTCAGAGTGGATCTTTTTGGCACCTTTCTTTATCACACACAGCCTTCCCTGCAGCTGACAGCAGAGTAATGAAAAAGTGGAATCACTTGTCAGATGCATTTCATAACATCAGCTTGTAGCCTGAGGTTTATCAAAAGGGTTTTTTATAGCAAAATGTCACAAGGTAAAGGTACGAGGGTATGTTTATTTGATGTAAAGTGGCTGTGATGGATTATTGTAGTGTCACTGTAGCACTAATTACTCCAATTATTGCCATGTGACAAATAAAGCCATGTACTTTAAAATGCCTTATGGATGTTGGGTGAAAGAAATTGCATTTCAATTGACACACTGTCGAGGAAAGTTAATGGATTATCAGCCAGTTGGGAGTCTGCATGCAGCTCTCCATCAATGACGTAGGAGGCGGCTGTCTGAATATGTGCCTTGTATACTGGGCAGCACTGGTAAACATGGTCAGCATGCTAACTGGAGACATGAAGGTCAGAAAAGACGAAGCATTTGTGGCACTTGGAGCTTGGTGTCAGTTTGTTTAAACAAGATGCAGCTGATGTATCGTAGTACTTCCTCAGCACATGTCATACAACATGAAGCTGTGGCTTAGATCACAGGGAAAGATTTTTTAACCCATTTGTGCCCAAAGCCTATAATTAGTATGATAAAGAAAATGCCACAACATTTGTTCTGATTGGTCAAAAGTCTTGAAATTTGGTGCGGACATGGGCAAGTATCTATTTTTCTTCAATTAAGAACAAATTCTTATTTACAATGGCGGTCTGGCAAAAGGCGGAGTCTCTTGAGGGAAGGGAGTAGGTGGTAAAAAGAAATGTCAAAAGTTAAAAAGACAACACTGGCATACTTGACAAGCATTACATATGACAACAGGCATTACATAAAAGAAAAATGCAGACAGGCACACAATCAAAAGACAGTACCAGACAAACAGTATCAGGCAATACAACAACATAACAAGAGTAGCAAGTAGCAAAGACAAACAATCACAACAAGCTTTACATTTAACCGCAAGCACTACATAAAAGACATGCAGACTAGTACACAAGCATCGGGCAGTAGCAGACAAACAGCATCAGGAAATACAACAACAGATCAAGAGTAGCATATACAGAGCAGTGGACAGACTGCAAAAACATGCATGGGATAACATTAAGCAGCAGACAGACCAAGCTTAGGGAATATTACAGTATTTGGTTGGGAAACAGCTGCATGTCAGCCAGAATGTCCATAATAGAGTTTGGGCAAGTATCTAACAGTACACCTTTGCAATTTGTAGATGAAATGAAAAATCACACTTTTATTAATAGTCAAAACCAGGATTTTTGAAAAATGAAAATAAATAAATAATGCAAACATTGTTTATTAGATGTTTTCCATATGAAATATGATTTTACACTGTGTGCATATCTTTGATATTCAACTTATTATGAGTTAATGGATACCAAATACTTGACTGTGCTCCTTGTAGTTTCTGAGATACAGCCATTTTCTTATCATGGAGTATTTGGGCACATGGGACTACTGTTTTTTCCTAAAGTATAATGGAGTCTGGAGCAAAAACAGTATGCGTCCGAATACTAGATATAGTATGATAAGAAAAACTTATCATGGTTTGACCGATTTTGATATTTTTTTCCACATTTGTGCTAATAGGCAAGCCCAGGGAACACTTCCACCAAAAGAAATTAAACATTTCAGTTGTGGGCACAAATGTGTTAAAGACCTCATCTCCCAACAAAGAGATTTTTGTTTTATAGAGGTTAGTCCTCTTACATCTTACCTCAACACACTCTAATCTATAGTACATTTATTCACCCCTCTGTATTTGGCAAACCTACAACAGCATATTTATCTTTCTGCCACCCACTCAAGCCTTGCAAACACTGACTGAGATAAATGAAACAGTGAAGTTTTTTTTTCCAAACATGAGACCTATATTCCACCACGGAAAGTCGTACCATGTGAATAATAAAATAAAGGTCACATAGTCAATTATTTATCATCAGTTTTATTTATAATTAGGGCTGTCAAAGTTAACGCGTTAACGCAAATTTGTTTTATCGCCACCAATTTTTTTAACGCAACTTGTGATTTTTAGGTTGTAGCGGCCTCAGTTTTAGAGCTAGAGTGAAGAAATTGGCATCATATGAAACTAGAAAACCTAAAGCTGGGGACACACCAACCCGACATCAGAGAACTAGCGGGGACGAAGGCCGCCTGTTGCGTCGCCTCATTTGCCTTTGTCACGTTTTTAATCATGATTAACTATGGACAATAATGATTAGATATATAATCGATTGAAAGCCCTAATTTTAATTCCTTCAAGTTAATCTATATTGTCAAAAGAAAAATCACTTAAATAAATCAAACGTTCCTTCAAAATGTCCCAACTATGTATTACAGCTATGCTTTAATTACTTGATACCAATCAAAAGTTTCACCATCTGGAAACATCTGTTTTACGTCCACAACTTTCTCCAGTTACTGTGTCTTCTGATCATTAAATGAGTGGTTGGAGATGACTCACTCTGAAGACTGAAGCCACATACGTCAGACTCTCATTAACTGTCAGCAGTAGGCACAGTTAAAGTCAAAACATTACTAGGCCTATGGTAAATGTGGCCATGCATGTAAATCATTGAGTTGAGTATTCTTTAAAAACATCGCTTGGTATTCACATGTAAATAAACGCCTCGTGGGCTGCTGTCTTGTCTTGAATTTTGATTAGGAATGAAATCACAAAATCTGGAGCATTTTTTTACCCTCTGATCTATTTTTAAGCACAAAGTGAAGCCGAATTCCCTCCTCTGAGTCTTGCTTGTTGTTTGATGCGGAGCAGCATTACTCAGCAGTGGATGGGACTCGAGACATGAAGCTACACTTGTAGGAGCAGCCTCTGCATCAAATGAAAGCTATGATGCAGCTGCAAGAGAAGGGACTCTTGTGTATGTGTAGTTTTTTTATAAGTTAAGTGCCTCTGTGAGGAATAATCGTCTCTTTATTGTACATCTGTCTTCCTTTTTTCCTCTCTCTATCCCGTTCTGCATAAAAATCTGAAATTTACAGATAAAACGGTGACTAAATTTGAAGAAGACATACATCTCTAGTGCATATACACAACCTGAGATGGTGTCAACGCACATATCATTCCACTACATATATTTCGACCCATCTGCTGATTATTCTGTGCTGGAAAGGTGGATCTTATAGATCTTATAGCTGGACTCTGGTCTCATCTATTCACGTAAAGGCCAGATCGAATTAAGCCCTCAAGTGCCTTTATTGCTTTGAATCTGGAACATGGTGCTTATAGGATATGCAGAGTGCTGCCAGGCGATTATCTATTATTGCAGCAGAGAAGCCTAGTACATTTTGATTGGTACTTGTGTGGAGCACAGGGACAAGGGTCTGTGCTTATTTCTACATTTCTGACGCTGATTGGCAAATCTGCAGAACCAAGAAATGGTCACGACCAGGGTTCATTGCAATAAGCTGTAATATTACTGGTGTATAAATTGCATTACATTCATTTGGCAGATGCATTGGTCCAAAGCGACTTACAATGCAGAAGTAAAATATGGCATACTTTTTTGATGCTATTAATTTTTTTTTACCCACGTCATCAAAACCCCATATTTAATAATTTAGATTTTTAGCCTTGTTTGCGGTGTGGATCTAGGGATGGCAGTGTCGGACAGAAATCTCTCATTAACTATTTGATGGACTGCCATGACATTTTGTACAGACACTCATGATCCCCAGAGGATGAAGCCGGCTCACTTAAGTAATCCCCTGACTTTTCCTCTAGCGCCACCAGGTTGACACAGGTTGACACAGGTTGATATTTTTGTTGCCAGATTGCCAAAAAGATATAAATTGCCGTCAGAGGATGAATGCTGATGACTTTGGTGATCCACTGATCTCTAGTGTCATCAGCCAGCCCGGTCGCACAAAAAAGTATATGGATGACGCAATAATTCACAAGGCATTTAGTGTGTAATAAGAATACCATTCTTGCTTTTGGCGTGTCATTTGAACGCCATGTAGTCTGTACTGACTGCAATGTTAATGTATCCACATGAATATGCTACGCTCAGAGGTAGTGACGTAGAATAAAAAGTGAGAGAGACTGCTTATGATGGGTGGGAGGGGAGGTGAATGGTCCCAAACACAGGACTTTCAATCAGGAGACTGGTGTTCGAGACTGGTGTTTTGCTTTGTAAGTTATGTTAGTGACGTGTTTTGTAGTGATGTTTATGACACCTTTTCCATACTTATGTTACATTGTTTCTGTACGTAGTTTACTTAGTTTACATACTTATTTTAAACCTGCAGTAGGCAGAATATTTTTGGCATAATTGGGCAAAAAATCCACAATAACCGTTCAGCATATTGTAATTCAAGTGTTCTGAGACAAAACTAGACTTCACCTCCTCATGGCTATGCTTTCAGGCTTTAGAAAATCTAGCCCGTGACGGGAGACTTTGGCCAATCACAGGTCATTTCAGAGAGAGAGTGTTCCTACTGGCTATTCAGTCAACGGAGGCAGCTGTCAATCACTCGCGAATTCCGATCTAACGGCCAAACTAGGCAGCGCTGATCAAATATAAATCCATATTCTGTTATTGTAATGCCTATTTCTTGTGTAAAATGTTTTCAGAAACATCTTGTAGTGTACTGTTTAGCTGTAAAATTAGAAAGTTTGTACTGGTTGGTGGACGGTGCTTGGTATTTCTTCAACTGATCTCAACATGTTTCTGAAAACATTTGAGGCGAGAAATGGGCATTACAGTAACAGAATATTGATTCATATTTGATCAGCGCTGCCTAGTTTGATCGGACTTCACGAGTGACTGGCAGCTGCTCAGAGACGACAAGCTCCAGCTCAGGTCTGATTGGTTGTTTTCTTCCAGTCTGTAAAATCTTGCAGATGCCATTAGGAGCACTGGAGGACACAGAGGCACATGACTTTTTTTTAGATTACCTGTCTCATGCACTACTTTTCCCCAAGCCTAACCTAACTAAGTGGTTTTGTTGCCCAAACCTAACTGAAGACTTTACCATAGTTTTGTGTTGCGTGGTGTAAAAATGACACGTAGAAAATGGCATAGAAATGATGTACGAAAAGCCTGAAAAAACATGGAATATTCTTGCAATGTCGTGCTATCTATATGCCTTCCCATGGGTTACATCAGCTTGGGTTACATCAGCAGGATGACATTTGTAGTTCAGAGTGAAATGTCTCAGCAACTATTGGATGGATTACAATGTAATTTAATGCAGACAAGTTAAGCTGTAGACATGGCCCATGGAGCAGACTTTGCCCTTATGGTGGATTACCCTCTGAATCCAGTTTTGATGATCTTCATGACTCCAGTATCTCCTCTTTGAATTGAAACAATTGATGCTGATGAAACCTTTTCCAAAGGTGTTGGATAAAATCAAAAGACTAAAATCAAAGCTGTTTGTCTGAAGTCCTTAAATGTCCTCAAAACATAGCATATTAGAGGTTTGAGACTTTCACTTGAAGGCAATGATACTCTTTAAACACTGCTGCAACTTTTTTCAACTCACAGCAAAAACAAATACTGCATTCCTGGACAAAAATAGATGGTCTTAATTTATTGGTCCATGTGAGCAGGGCAGGCTGTTTGGTCGAGGGATGGGGAATACCGAGACTTCTGGGTCCAACATTCCCATCATTCACATTATATGCCTGTAGTCTGGCCGATAGCTCCACTGGCAGAGTTATGGACGGGCCAGTCAGAGGTTGAGGCCAAAGAAAACAAGAGACTGAGAGTAAAAGAGAAATTAAGGCAGAATGGAAACGCATATCTACAGTATTCATTAACATTTCATGTTTTGGTTGCTGTGAAGTGATTTGTGGTGTTTGAACACCGACTGATATGTAACACCTGTTATGGTATGATTAAAGAGCAAACCTGAGGGAGCTTACGATGATACGCCTTGTTTGCTCTTTAGTTGGCATAAAGACATTTTTAACAATCAGTTAAGTTTTCTCATTTAGTTGTGGATGATTCATTACTTTACTTACTTATGAAAATAAGTTGCTGTGCACGTGTGACTCCAGTTACTCTGGATGTTCCGACGGCCACTTTCTTTAACTACGCAGTCTGTTCAAAAATACAAATTCATCCATCTTTGCTCTTTGCTTCTTAAATTCTCATGACTTAATACAAGTTATTAGGCACACGTTTTTCCAAATTTATTTCAGCTGTGTGAAATTTCTTAGTGTTTGAGTTTACTTATTTAAAGGGGACGTATCATGTTCATTTTCTGACTCATTTTGGTTACTAGAACATGTTACATGCTTTAATGTAAAAGAAACCCATAATTTTTCTCATACTGTCTATCTGAATATACCTTTATTCCCTCTGTCTGAAACGCTCCATTTTAGCGCCTGTCTCTTTTAAAACATTTTTTTTTAAAAGTCCAGTTTGCTCTGATTGGCTAGCGAGAAAAATGGTGGTTCATTCCAATGAGCCTGCATGTAACATAGGAAGGGGAGCCAAATCTGAATGGATTGTTAAATCACGTTTTTTTTTATGCAGCCCACAAAAAACTGACTGGGTTGACTTAATTCCCAGCTTGTGGGTTGGTACCAGTGGGCAACTCTGGGGTCTGAAAAATGAAGCCAGTGCGGAAGTGTTTTAAACCTGAATTCTTTCTAATAGCCAGCAGGGGGCGACTCCTCCGGTTGCAAAAGTCTGATTGTATAGAAGTCTGAGAAAATGACTCTACTTGTCACTTGATTTATTACCTTGGTAAACATTGTAAACATGAGTTTATGGTCTCATTCGCTAGTTTCAAGTCTTCTTCAATACAGCATGATGTTCATTTAGTAAATTATTATTTCCATTTAGAGTCAAATAGACGATAAAGCAGGGTATGCTTTAGGGCGTGGCTACTTTGTGATTGACAGATCACTACCATTGTCCGGTCTGGGAGTTGTCTGTGTTTTCGTCTTACAGCTTTAAGCCTTTCATAGTGTGTTTTCAGTTCATGAAAGTTAATTGTAACATTTTGGTCGGCTAAGAATCTCTTATTCAGAAACCCTTTTGTGTCACTTCTGGTTAAAAAAATCCAGGAGGACGACGGCCAAAAACCAAGATGGCAAACATCAAAATACCCAACTCAAGGCTTCAAAACGGCAGTCCACAAACCAATGGGTGATTTCATGGTGACTATGTCCACTACTTACTGTATATACTGTCTATGGTATACACTCCAGATAACATGTCCACAAGCTCAATGCTGAAAAAGAGAGTTTTTCATGATATGTCCCCTTTAAATTCTCATGACTTAAGAAAGTTAGTATAGGCACAAGTTTTTCCAAAATCTATTTCAGCTTTGTGAAATTTCAGTATATTTATTTAATGTTTTAGCGAGGATATTTTGTGTTTTCTAGTGTGTTCTTAGCAAGTTTTGCATCGGAGTCATACCCAGCTGCTTGCATTTAGACAAACCCTTTGTATCTTTCTATTTGGCATATTTGACATAAGGAATTGTATTGGCTTGCACAATAAAGTCAGCCATAGAGACAGCGGCTGAACTGTGACTGTGTCAGATTGTAATTTAAGAGACATGATTGAAATGGTACGCTAGATGCATTTTCACATGCCAGTATTTCTGCATTTATAGCTCACAAAACACAACAAACACTTGGCATCTCAAATGTCCCCTGAGAAATGTTACTTCATACAGTCTGTGATGAGGGTCTCGAAGAACCACTCCTGCCCTGACATGATCGGGGTTGTGTGAAGTCAGACATTGCACTGGTCTTCCCTGCCTTCCTCCTACGTGCTGTGGCTTAATCACAACGTCTTTGCACAGCGTTTTGTGTACAGCAGGTTTGTGTCTGCCTCTCACCCACTCACTGAGTCTCCCCAGGAGATTAGATATGCGCACACCTCCAGACTGGGGATCCTTCCAATTCTGAAGACTGTCCACTAATTGCCCTTGATTGGCAAGTATACAGTGCTATGATAAATGCAGCGTTTTCCCTTCTTGGAGAATAATAAAAAACAGTGGAGGCAGCGGTGATGGGTGACAAGTCATGATTGTCTCATGTTTTTGATGGAGACAGAATAGACATTGTTACAGGCACTTGTGGGGTAAATGGAAAGAAGGAGGTAAACCAGAGACTTTGTGAAAGATACATGATAGAGATTTGGTTAATGCTAAAGATGAGGAGGATGGAGGATGCAGATTCCCAGGATCTTTTAGCATTGTCACAGCTGCACGAACTTGGTGAGGTAATGCCTACTGTCCTCTCTTTTTCTTGGCTCCTTTTCTTCTTCTCCCACTCCCTATAGCAGCTCTACAATTTAAAAAAAGTCTTTAACTCACAGCCCCGATGCTTTTGTAAAAAAAGTCTTTGTTCTGCTGCCACATCAACAGCAGCAGTCGGTGGGCGGAACACATCTTAAATGATTTTTCAAAATTAATTATTCCTTCTCCTTGACTTAATCAGCGTGGGAGAATAAAGGTGTTAAGATCTGGCAGACGTGTCTTTTGGTTAAGCATTGTTCAAGTATAGCTGAACTGTCTGTTCAGGTCATGTAGCAATGAATGCAGACATTAATAGATGTGCAGGAAGAAACTGCGAGGTTTTAAAATGTCAAAATGCACAGCATTTATTGCAATATATAATCACAAATGTTTTTAGCAAAAATCAGACACAAATAAATAGATTTCAAACCTTTTAAAGGCTTCATACTGTCACAGTCAAAGTAAAAACACAACATCCTGATTTGCCAGCGTTGTCAAAATGAATAATTTTTACAACACAGACGGAATGTTAATTACACATCACTGAATAGTTGCTACCACATTCGAAGAATACTTTACCCTGTTTTGCCCGATGAACAATACAATGTTGTGGTATTACAAATAAACCTGACTCGAAACTTTCTTAACAATGCGACCAGACTGCGTAACAGACTTTATCATCACAGCACAGAATACCAAGAAAATGACAGAATGTGAGGTTAATTAAATCAGAGAGCTCGTAGTCTAAAAGGCACTTTAGAAGTCAGGCCTTTCAGCTATAACATACAGTCATTTAAATTAAACCATGTGCATACAGCATGGCTGTACTGTCAAAATGATCTTCTCTTTTAAGGCCCTGACACACAAAGCCGACGGTCGGCCGTCGGACAGTTTGGGGCCGTTGGTAAGCGTCTGTGGGCCTAGGTTTTGTGGTGTGTCCCGCATCGTCGGCTCTAGTCTGCCCGTGTCGGAGGCTTTTCAGCAGATTCAGCATGTTGAATCAGCAGCGGCTGTTCAGCTTAAACGAATCAGTGCACGAGAAGAGTAACAGAAGTGAGGAAAGCAAGCCAACGAGTAAAGTCAAGAGGGCGCACATTGAAGGCTTTTCATCTTCTCCACTACTATTTTCACAACGACATGGCCAGTGACGTGAGGCGATGCAATTGTTGGCCTTCATCACTGCTAATTCTATGATGTCAGCTTGGTGTGTCTGGGCCAGTGGGTCATTGATTTTTTTTTTTTACACTATATAATGTAGAACTATAGGACTTGAGGTATGAAAATGCTCTTGGTTTTACACTTGTTACTGATTTGACCGAACCTTTAACAGCATCAGAGAATGTTAATACTTAATATCTAGATGTTGTCTAGTGTTAGTCCACACCTAACACCTGCTAATCCATGTGATAACAGGCTTCTGTGTCCTTAGGTCTGGAGGTGCGGGGCTACACTTCTGTTCACACTTGGATTGTAGTTTGTGCCTTTAAAGATCCAGTGTGTAGGATTTAGGAGGATTTACTGTATTAGCAGAAATTAATATAATATTCAAAACTATATTTTCATTAGTGTATAATCACCGGAAACTAAGAATTGTTTTGGTTTCGTTAGCTTGGAATGAGCCCTTCATATCTACATAGGGAGCAGGTCCTCTTCACCGAGTCCGCCATGTTGCTCCGCCATGTTTCTACAGTAGCCCAGAACTGACAAACCAAACACTGGCTCTAGAGAGAGCCTTTTGTGTTTTTAACGTTACCTGAAGGCCACCGTAGTTCCCCGACACGCTTGAAAAGGGAGGGGTGAGCGGAGGAGTATTGAGTTGGTCGCAATCTGCAACCTCACCACTAGATGCTAAATCCTACATACTGGACCTTTTAAAGACACAATTAACAAATAGTCACCTTAATGTTGCTTTCCATCTTACAAGGCGTATTTGACACACATTTACCAGTATGCTACAAAATTCTCATGATAAACTGTCACTCTTTGCAGAAAAAGATGATATTACACTTAATGCCATTACACTCTACACACACAACCTACAAAAGTGGTTGGTATATTCTTCTTTAAAGGATATTCCATATTTTTCAATGAATTGATCCTACTGACAATTATTTCCTGTATAGCCAAAGCCTTATATCTAGTCCTGAGACCTCCAAAACTATTAAAAAAAAAAAATACATCTATGAGCCATACTGTTGTAGTGATTGACGTGTTCCTTCATTACCATGAACATGGGCACTGTAGTTTATGTTGAGTTGATCTTGTAAGCAGTCCTGCTGCTGTTAATATTCACTAGTGTATTTTCCATTTTTTTTGTTTTACACTGAATCAAATGTTTTATGGTCACTATTCATCTTGTAGCTGGTTGGCTTGGTTCCACGCTTAAAACTCTTTATATAAGAATTTTCTGAAATGTCAATGGAGTAAATGAATGGGAAATTCACACCGTTCAAAAAGTGGGCGGTCACTGTTGAGCTCCATGAGAAGAATATAGACTATTGCCAGCCTTGTCCTTCAACAAATAATTAGGTGAAAAGCTCACTCTGATGTTATACCATCCACCCAATTAAACTGTTGTCAGGCTATTAAATAAGCGTTATCAGTCGCTATAAGCCCCATAGATGTGGGTTATTTGGAGCCTACTACGCCTACTAGTAGTTTTTATCGCCTATTCACATAATAATAAAAACCAATAGTAGGTTTTGTCATCTATTCACATGGTTGACCACCAAAAGAAGGTATAAAAGAACATGACAGCAACCTCTAGCGACCATAGTAATTATGTCAGGAGCAGAAGTGGAAGTCAGTTGCTGTAGTATAGACAGTGTGAAACTGGAGGTAGGGGATGAAAACACAGGGCTTTCACCCAGGAGGCTGAAGTTTGCATCCCGGTTGAAACCAACAATGTGTAGTTGTTTTTGTGTTAGTACATTTTAGCCCGAAACACAATGTTTTCCCTAAACTTAACAAAGTTTTTTTTTTTTGCCTAAACCTAAAGTAGTTGTAGTTTTGTTGCCTAAACCTAAAGAAGCCTTTTTGTTCGTGTTCAAAAGGTGACATTTCATTAAGTTTTACAACATGAACGTGTTGCTTTTAAGTTTCGCTTTCACTTTCACAACATAGTAGGCGTAGTAGGCCCCTTATGACACATCTATGGTGCTTATAGCGACTGATAATGCCTATTTAATGGCTTGATAACAGTCGAATCACACAGAGCTCAATCTACTGTCACGTTAACCTCAAAGAAACAGTAAAAGTAACGGTCAAGTACCCTAATTGTCTCTTAAAGTGATGACCTTCACTGTGGCTTGTTGGCAGCTGGTTGCACATTGTTGGTTGTGTTGGAGGTGCTGCTCCTCCCAGCACCGTTCTCCATCCTGAGGGATGAGGAGTTGAGTGGACTCCTCTTGAGGACTTTGTTCGCCAGGAGGTTGCAGGTCTTCCTGTACTGGTTGCGCAGCAGCGAGTAGACAAACGGGTCGCTGGCTGCCTTGCTGTAGGCCAAACATTTGGACAGCACACCCCAGTGAGGGCTTATGGGCCATGGGGAGAAGAGCTCTACAATTCTACATCAAATAAAGACAAAAGAGGGGGGAAAAAAATCACACACCATCCATGAACAAAGTGCATGCCAATTCTTAGATCAGTGGAAGTAGAGTGGAATACATCTAAAGCAAATGACCCCTCCCCCAGTGTTGTAATATGGTGGAAAATGTCATCATTTCACTTCACTGAAATGTCACCACCGTGTTTGGGAATGTGAACTGATGGGTGTCAGTTTTGCAGTTTAAAGACTGGTTAAAACAATTTCACAACAAATCCAGTGCCTCATGTCCTAATAAATCAAATTAACAAAAAAATTCAAAACCAGCCGGAGCATTGTTTTCTCTTTAATCTGTCTTTTTAATTAGCGTGATCTCCTTAGATCCTAACATGTCTCACCACTACATGGCTCCTAATGCGCTTTCTTTCTACAATTCTAACAGCTTCTGACAGGTTGCCACCTCTAATACTGGGGCTAATACTAATGAGAGCCAGCGATACCATCACTGGCTCATTTGCTATCCCCTAGTCTCTCTCCCTTTCATCTCCCCAGTTGTGGAAACTCAGTGACAAGGATTAAAAATGTGCGTAGAACCAACAAGCTATAAAAAGGAAGCAGTTGAACAAGGTAACAAGACAGCATTGGAAATAATTATCGCCATCTGTAATGAAACGATAAGGCAAGTATAAGCACATTAGCAGCAACGAGGTACGTGAAAACCCAGAATCACTTTGTCAAATCGAAAAAAAAAATGTCCTGGGAGAGTTCTACTTATGAACAGGGCCGGCTCTAGCCTTTTTGGCAGCCTAGGCGAAATTCGGATTTGGAGCCACCCCCCAGAACCCTAACCCTAGCCCCGTAAACCACAACACACATCAGACATCACAATGGTTTTAGGACTGTATTTATTGTAATATAAATAAACAATTGGTCCCTGATATTGTTGGCAACCGCCTATATGCCCTATATGCCTTAAACTGGCCCTGCTTATGAAGTAGAAGGATGAAGATAATTTTGATATTTTATTTTTTTTTGCTGAGCAAAGACAAAATGTGCAGAATTCATCTCTCCTTGATGCTGTATATTAACCATTTCTTTTCAATCTTGTGATTCAAAAGACAGGGAAAGGAAGGAAACCTGTCCATGTTTTGATGATACTCTACATGGTGTAAAATACCTCACACAAAACCCATATACAATATTATAAATCTCTGCTCACCTTGTAATGACATAAGGGCTGAAGCACACCACGAATGTGCCGATGAAAGTGCTGATCTTCTTGGTGGCCCTCTGCCTCCTCCGCTTCTGCTCATCCAAGCATTTCTGCCGCACACTGCCAAAGCACACAGGCACCATTATCTACCCGCAGGAGGCATGATCAGAGACATAATGAAGCAGTCCGCGGAGAAAACATGTGGGATGAACGTGAAGAAAGAAAAAGCAGTGGACTGTGCCATGTTATCTCCTGAGGATTACACTGGATTCATTTCACACAACTGTGCAGACATCAACTATGACAATGGAGAGCAATTCAAAGTTTAATTATTGGACTAAGATCTGATAATGTTAAAGGGGAACACCACCTAAATTAAGAATTCCAATATGTTATTTCCATGGACTAGGAAGGTTCAATCAATATTTGTGAACATGAACTCCTCTCTCTCAAAGCCAGAAACCAGAGAAGTCTCAAACTTGTGATATCACAGGGTATAAACAATGAATGGGAGACTGATTTTGTGGACCGATAGCATGTTTGTTTCCTTTTTTTATACCCAAATGAGCTTTATTCTATTGTAGTGTCGTCAGTTGTGAAACAGAAAATGTTCCCATATACTCAAAACATTCCCCTGGGTGCTCTCATCTAGAACATCTTTCCCCATTCATTGTCTATGGAGCAGCTCCACACTTTATACCCTATGACACCACAGGTTTGAGTTTTAGCACTCTAGTTTTTGGATTTGGGAGAGAGTTGCTCATGTTTACTAATATTTTCGGACTGTCATAGACCATAGGAATAACATGTATGCATTTTGAAAAAGGCTGTAGTTCCCCTTTAACATTTCAATCATCATCAATGGAGCATTTTATATTCATGTGTAGTCACATAGAGGAATGCCCCAGAAAGTTTTGTGTTTTAAATTAGTTAAAAGTATTTTTTGACAGTATAGGAAAACAAATAAGTACTTTGATTATAGATTAATTATGTTTTTGCATATAACTGATTAACTGGCTAATACAGTGTATAGTGAAGAATGTGTATCAGAGGTGCCAGAATCCAAGGTGACATTTTTAGTGACAGTAATTATTATTGATTATCAAAATGTATTCTTTTTTCTGTCCATCAACTAATCGATTCAGCACTGTTTGCAAGGCAGAGAAGAGAAAAACCCACCACCATCATCTCCTGTTGGTGTTCTATATATAAACACATGCAAGTTTGGTCACTATTTTGCCTTAACCTTCTTTGGAGCATGTTCAGATTTTGCCACATGATCAAAATGCTGGACAAAAATGAAAGGGAATACAAATGCATTGAAAAGGACACATGGATCAGACTAGAGTTCACATCTCTAATGTTTGTTTACCTGGGGTGAATATCCACGAGCAGCACCAGCGTCTGCATGGTGATCACGTCGATGCGCTTACAGTGAAACCTCGCAACTTTCAGCACTTTCAAGTACGTTACGCACAACACGACCAGCGTGAGGAGGAAAGTGAGAGAGTGCAGAGCCACGTTGAAGACCACGAACTGCATCCCAGCTCCCTTCGCCCTGCCATTACACAATGTGCACGATGCGTAAAGGTGATGGTAGCCGACCCAGGAGCGCCAGGTGGCCACCGTGGAGAAGCAGAGCGAGTGGATCCAGGTATACATCAGCGCCATCACCGCGTCCCGGTGCCGGATCCTCGAGTGGTAGCTCAGGGGGAACACCACAGCCACCCATCTGTCGATGCTGAGAGCTGCCATGCTGAGCATCGCGTTAGTGGTGAGAAAAGTGTCCAGGAAACCCACGATCTGGCACAATCCTCCTCCTGGGTGGCCCATGGTGGTGATGAGTCCGACCAGAGTTAGAGGCATGTTGGACACGCTCAGCAACAGGTTGCAAAGCGTCAAGTTGAGGATAAACAGACCGGGTACCTGTCTGCGGATCTCCGGGTTGTACAGAAAGCAGATCAGCACCACCACGTTGGACAGCAGCGACACAATGATGATGCCCAACACCAAAACGGATGCAACTACGTCCGATGCGTCCATGATCGCTTCCTCTAAAAATATCCAGACTTTTGATGATGAGTGCATCCACAGTCCTCCTGATGATGCGAGCTATCATCGTGAGTTGCAGTCACAACATATATGAGTCCAATGCATGCTTGTCATGCTTTCCTTTCACTCCACCGGACTCCAAATGTCAATACTAGCCCATCCAACAGCAGCTTCAGCTATTAAGTCGCAGGGAATTCCTAGAGAGAGGATGCTCGTCTGATTATAATGAAGACATTTGGAAGTCCTTTTCATGGGATCACAGCAGGAGGATTTTTTCTCTGCAGTAGTTCCCAAGCCCCCCTTTTTGCCTCTGGGCTCATGCAGCTCAGGGTTTCCTGGCTGCGCAATTGCGCATTGACGCGATGGGAGCAGCTCTGAAGGAGGAACATGAAAGTACTTCAAGCTTTCAGGTCTCTGTAGCTATACTTATAATGTCTTCCCTGTCAGCCAGAGTCTTAAAGCACGTCGATGCAACCCCCTGTTTCAAAAATAGCTTTTTTTTAAGGGCAAAAAATAGAAGCACGACGCACGATTGCGTGTCTGCTGGTATGCTGATGTCAGAAGCATCACGTTGAACACAGCAGGTTTCTTGGTAATGAGATGGTTTTGTGCTAATAATAGTCTCTAGATGAAGTTAAGATAAGATAAGATGAATCTTTATTAATCCCCGGAGGGAAATTCAGGTGTCAAAGCAGCAACATCACACTGTTAAGAATTTCCCAGTAAAATAACAGTAAAGAACTGGCAGCAGGGTTGCCTTTATGTTACTGTAAAATTAACATTATTATACTGTCGCTGAAATTTACAGCTTTTTTACTGTTTATGAAAAATACAGTTTGAACTGTTTTTTTATAAATTAATTTCACAGTATTTTACAGTTAATTTACTGTTTAAAGATACATCATATAGCTGTTTTTCACCTTTCTTTTACATTATCTTACTGATTTGTTTTAATGCACTATTTAGGTTGTATTTTTTACATACATTTTAATAAACATTATTTTTTGCCTAGATGAATAGACTTAGCAGGTTACAGACAGGAATAGTCACACTAAATACAATTAAAGGCACTTGTTAGGAAAAAGGCTATAATAGACTTGTTGACACTTTTCCCAAAATGTGTGTCTCTAGCTGGCTACAAGCACAGAATGCAAACCATAACAACATGTGAGTGAAGAACAGAGCTAATTCACTGATTTTACAATCATGTACAATGTACAAGCCTCACATGTGCAGATCAGGTCCCAAAATTAAAAAAATGCTGCATGAAACTGTTACTGATGATACTTTAGACAGTTGATCAGCAGTAAAGTGCTGTTTTTTAAGAATGCATTATAGTTCAGTTAAAAAACAGCCTATGAGCGTAATTTAACAGGTTTTCTTTTGTATTAACAGTAATGCACTGTTTTTTAGCAATAACAGGTTAATACTGTGGAAATCCTGCTATAAATTAACAGCAATTGTTTACAGTGTAGCAAACACAGGAGAGGTAAAGGTACAAAAATTATAAAAACAATAATAGAGATATAAAAGATACAGAGTGAATGGGTGAACATCGTGTGTGCAGTCCGTCAATAAATAAATGTATGTGCAATAAATAAATGTAATATGTACATATGTGCAGTCTATAAAGTCTATTGTATATAGGATGTATAGCGTAAAGTAAGTGTAAAGTGTGCCAGTGGTTTGAGTATTAAAATCATACATTGTAATTCATTATTTTATTTTTTTCTAAGTCAGTGTCTGGCCAAAATCTCCATTTTCACTTTATATAATAAAATGTCTCAGCACCATTTACAGTTTAATCCACAGCTCAGAAATCATTGGGACAGAACAGGGAGACCCAGAGCCTCATCAGTGCAGTGTTTATCAAAGCCTTATATGGCGTTTTGCACTTTACTACTTCTGCATCCAGATTATTAGTCCACATGTACAGCATACCTCTGGTTTACAGCAACACTGTGTGTGTACAGCCTCCAGCCTTGCTAGGGAAAGCATACTGTGGTTTCTGGCCCATGGCCTAAAACATGCTGATGCTAATGTGTGTGTGTGTGTGTGTTGTCAGCAGGATGTGTGCGCCAGTGGAATTGGCCATAATGACCAACTTTGCTGTCATTTCTGCAGGAGTGTACACAAGTGCAAAGGTCAGTAGGATAGGGGTCATAAGGTCAAAAACAATCTGTGGTGGGAAAGGTAGCCTATTCAGTAAAAGTCTGAAAATATCACATAAGATGATGAGTATTATGAGCAAAATGTGCATTATGCAGAAAATTGGCCCATGCAACAGGCAAAGCCCCACCTGCTGGTAGCAAAAGTGGTAGGTCTACTGAGTAACTTATTCATTAATTAAAATAATTCTGGATGAATGCATGGCATAAATCATGATGTTATTTATCATTATTATACAATCTAAGCTCAGTGGCTGGATATATAATATTTAAATAGTGTTTTAAATGAGCTTGGCTCCAGAGCTTGGTATGTGTGGGTAGACCGTACAGACACTCAATGTGACAAAGAACATTTATTTCCCTGAAGTGAAATCTATCTATCTACCTCCAATTTTAAATCTCTTTTAAAAACACATTTTTATAAAAAAGGCTTTTTTAACTCCGTAAGGCAACAGATTGGTGTACCTTTTCCCACACCTTATATTGTCCTCTTTTGGCATAGTAACTTATTGTTTTGATACCACTGGTTACGGGTTTTAGTTTTCTCATTATTGGTCTTTATGTTTTGTTCTTATATTGTTTTTATTTTTTCTTTATTTCATTGTATCTCTGCAATCACTTTGAAACTATGTTTGGAAAGGTGCTGTACAAATAAAGATTATTAGTTTTTTTCTTTCTTTTCTTGTTTTTTTTTTACATGTATATATTTTTTCTTTTTTTCTTTTATTTCTTCCCTTTCCTCATAACAAAATAAAATAAAATGAAACATGGATAAAACAAAATGGAGAGAAAACTAAATAAAAAAAATAAAAAAATAGATAAATAACAAACAAAGAAATAAAGAAAACTTTAAAAAAGCCAACATAACTGGTAATATCATGTGACTGTCTGTGATTGCCTTTGGCAATGCAAGTGGGAGGGGCTTATTTACCCCTGTTGCACCGCTGCTATTTGATTGGCTGTTTGCTGAGTGACGTAGTCCTCAGTGGCTCGTAGTTGACAGAAATTAGTACAAGTGGGAAAAGAAGACGGTAACCATGGTCCCCATGAACAGATTATCTTTTACAGCACACATTTAAAAATCTGCCTTTTGAAGAATAACTCGAGATACCTGGCCAACAACAGACTTTCAGGATCTCAAGCATCTTTCCCAGAGGATTACCAAACATGACAGCAGCAAGGACAACGTGGTGAAACTGGGCTAACTCGGCTAACAGCTACTCAAACACCAACAGCCAGACGAACCAAGGCCTATGGAAGGGAGGCTGGGTCACACGTCATCAACGCGTCATATCTCAGGGGATATAACACCTCAGCATGAGAACAGGTATGTGCCCAGTGGGATTATCACCAATCAAAAACATGTTAAATGGCGCATTATGTCAAATTATGTAATTGTTTGTTTTTAGCATCTGTCTAAAACTGTCATTTTTTACACCTTAAAACGCCACATATTATTATCTGTCTGCAGGACAGATAATAATGCAATATTATATTTTTTAACAGTCTCTTCTGCACTAAATTCACTTTTTAACATTCTCTTCTGCACTAAATTCACTTTTTAACATTCTCTTCTGCACTAAATTCACTTTTTAACAGTCTCTTCTGCACTATATTCACTTTTTAACAGTCTCTTCTGCACTAAATTCACTTTTTAACATTCTCTTCTGCACTATATTCACTTTTTAACAGTCTCTTCTGCACTAAATTCACTTTTTAACAGTCTCTTCTGCACTATATTCACTTTTTAACAGTCTCTTCTGCACTATATTCACTTTTTAACAGTCTCTTCTGCACTATATTCACTTTTAACAGTCTCTTATGCACTATATTCACTTTTTAACAGTCTCTTCTGCACTATATTCACTTTTAACAGTCTCTTCTGCACTATATTCACTTTTTAACAGTCTCTTCTGCACTATATTCACTTTTTAACAGTCTCTTCTGCACTATATTCACTTTTTAACAGTCTCTTCTGCACTATATTCACTTTTAACAGTCTCTTCTGCACTATATTCACTTTTTAACAGTCTCTTCTGCACTATATTCACTTTTTAACAGTCTCTTCTGCACTATATTCACTTTTTAACAGTCTCTTCTGCACTATATTCACTTTTTAACAGTCTCTTATGCACTATATTCACTTTTTAACAGTCTCTTCTGCACTATATTCACTTTTTAACAGTCTCTTCTGCACTATATTCACTTTTTAACAGTTACTTCTGCACTATATTCACTTTTTAATAGTTGTGTATCACAGCTGTTACCCTGCACTATATCCAGTTTTAACAGTTTTCCTCATCTCCTTGTATTTTTATATCTGGTATATTTTTTTGTACTTTGTACTACTAACTTTTTTACTGCCTTTTTCAATAAAGTTACTATCTATCTATATGAAATGCTTATTGTTGTTATGGTTGCATTAATGTCTGAGCAGCATTGTAATGTTGCAGCTGATGGAGGCAGTTTATTCTATAGCAGTGTGTCATATTTTCTAAAGTGATCATATATTTTGTTTGTAAAATCTTCATTTCCAAATGACGTGAAGTGGAGTAAAAAGTGCATTCCCTTCTGTAAAGTAGCCTAAAAGGGAACGTCTAAGCACCTCAAAATTGTAAATAAGTAGCCTCAAGTACTTGCAGGGAATGAAATTAGCCCCTGCCAAATACAGGGTAAATGTTGGTTGTGGCAGGTCAAAATTTAAAGTCACCTGCCACCGTGGCAGATATATTAAGAAATATTATTTTTAAAAAAGCAATTCCTAAATTAAAAATAGTCAGGGATTAAGGTTACATGATCCATATTTCTACTGTCTATTACCACTGACTGAAAATATCAAAATAGAGAGTTTTGCAATAAAATGTTTTGTGATACTGTATTGATTCTCAAAAACCGTGTATTGATTTCTAATTAATAGTTTAAAAGCAAAGATTAACTCAGTCAATACTTTATTTTATTTGCAAAGAGATGCGTCCTCTGTGATAAAAGCAGATCCTACTATTCTGATTGCATAAAAAAGTTTATAAAAATTACTCAGATTGTATTCATATGGCGGTGTGTTCTTTATACAGTTTTCCTAAAATTACATTTTTTAAAAGTCGCAATATATTGCCTTGTTTACAGTACCTCAATATATTGAATCGTAACCCCTGTATCATGATATGTAGGCTATCGTATCGCCAGATTCTTGCCAAAACACAGCCCTGTTTACAATTCTAAAGCGTTCTACATAGAGTTCAGAAGTGGCAGACAAAAAAATTGTGTGGCTAGTAGAAATGTTCAGTGACCTGCCACAGTGGCATGTGAGGATTTAACTTAATTTTAGACCCTGAGTACTTGGGTTAATGTACTTAGTTGTACACCACTGATAATAACAGATCATACAGTATGGCTCTGTTGCTGTGATTGCAGTTCACTGCACATATCTCCTTCACAGTAACCTTGCTGATGGCTAAATAACTGTTCTAAAGCGTGATGCTTCAAGCATACTTCCTGATATAACTCTGCTCTATAAAGATAACAGGATTTCCACTTTCCAATTACATGCCCTGTGTGCAATAGCATGTAGAGCTTCAGTGTTGCTATTCAGTTGAATTTTTCCACTATTGTCAGGCAGCAGTAGTATTGATTACTGTGTTGCTGAATAGAGAAGATCTGGAGAAAATACTTTTTTATGGAAGACAGGATGCATACTGAGATTTACAATTTTTGCCAGAAAGTTCATATATTGTCAAGCAGTGGATAGTGTAACAAGTATATTTTTCTGGCCCAATCTAATTTTTGTCAATGCAGTAAACTCCACTGATCTAGTGCTCCAGTAGATTAGAATAAACTATTATTTGATCCAGGTCTGGTGTCATGTCTGTCTGACGCAGAGAGTCTGCTGATCGTCCTGCTGATGGGAGAGGACGTAAATGATTCATTGTCTTCCTGTAGTCACTGTAATATAGTGGGTGGTGGGATCTGTACACTGTAAACACAACAGAAAATACAGAACGAGCCTTTTTTATGTGAAGACTGTGATATATGACCATTATCTTATATTAGTAATACTATTTTCACCTGTTCTTTGAATACCGAATAGACTCATTTACCACTGTCACAGAAAGACCATGCATCTCAGCTCTTTAAAAAATTTCAATTAACATGCTCAACGAGACCTCCCAGTAAGGATGAAAGTTAAAATTACTCAGCAATGATTAGTTCCAGGACCCAAAATCATGGATGTGATCTATAGTGTTTAATTGAAAGAGCTTTCTTCTCTGTCCGGCTACAAGGATAAGAGAAACCAGTCTATTTGTTATAACAGTGGTCACGTGTGCAGCTGTCTAGCCATCCTATGAATTATCAGTAATGACAAATTGCCAATAATGGCTGCACATATTTTCTAATTAATTGCGCAGAGAGAGAGGGAGAGAGGCTTTTCACTTCTGCCCTTTCCACATAGTGAAGAAACAGACGGTGAAACTACATTGAAATCTCTGCAGTGCTCTCTAAATAGGATAAAGCCCAACTTCATTTGCTTCCAGACTTTGAGTTAATGAGGTGAAAGGTTACAGCTGCACACGGCCACACATATAGGCCTAATCCTCCAATTGTCTCCTGTAAGTTTTTTTCATAATTCACATTTACAGCAAATTTATTTTTATCTCAATAAACCCAGAAATGATTGTAAATGACGCATTCCAACAGCATTCTTGTTTTATACCCTGTGGTGAACTACTGTTTGACATGACAGACCAAAAAAAAATATATCCCGAGACTGTTTGCATCTAAGTTTTATGCTGCTGTGCTGCGTGGGCGTTGATTCATTGATAGTGACATGGCATGTTTTGGTCCCAGTAGAGGTTTTGTTTTCTTGGCAATGCCAGTAAGCTAGCTTTGGCTGCATTGTTTTTTGGCTACTTCTCTGTTCAGCTTTGCTGCTGTTGCTGTTCAGATTCAATTGATGATGCGCATGAATTATTGGTGTTTATGGCTTCTGCATGCAGGGCGATGTTGTGCTGCTGAATCTCTATGATTTCATTTGAAATCTGATATGTATTCATTTGCAGTGTATGTGTGTTCTTTTCTGTTGGCATGAATCCAAAAAATGAAGTTCATGGTGCAGTTAAGCTAATTTATGGTGTTGTCTAGCAAGTGCTTACTTTGTTGGTAATGTCCAACGTGATACATTTGAAATCTCCTGTATGGGCTTGTTAGATTTTGGCATATTTTCCCCTGGCGGAGGTTTAGAGTTGCTGTGGGGGTTTTCTATTAGCTCATGCAATCTCTTACTGAATTAGATTTCTTTGGCTGCTTGGGGGGCCAGCAGAACAAGCTTGAAACACCAGACTGACTTATTATATCACCATAAAAATTTGTTGTGGCGAACATGTTAGCAAATTAGATTATTTATTTACCCCTCTCGCATACATGGAGAACATTATCATTCATTTGGAGTCGTGTTTCAGGCGAACTGGTGAATCTTAAGTCCAATATTTACTCTCCTTTCAACTCAGTTTCGGGCTCCATCAGATGATCAACCTGTATGAGCACGTTGTTTCACTTTCTCTGCCATGCTATGGTTAGAGAAAACATTGATACCATGCCTGTTACCACTGAAGCAAAGCTCGTGGCTATACTGTATCCCAAGCTAGGAATATCAGTGTGTCTTTAGGTCTGGTTATTCACTCACAAGATGATTATTACTCCAATTTGGCCATGACTAATGCATTTCCAAATCTTACAGTTTGTATCTTCATCCGTGTTTTTCTTCTTCTGACAGCATCAATCTTTTTCACCTGTAAAGCAGAGCTTACTGTGTACATAATGTGCTCCTCTCGTTAAATGCAGAACCACTTTCATCTTTAACTTACTGTAGATCCAAAGTGGTCTTTCCGTTGGCTAAACTGCAAATGGCTGGCTGCATCTTGGCTGTACATAAATTCTCGCAGCGATTCCAGGCTCAGTTAATCGCGCTCGCCCATCTGCTTTGATGTCCTTTCTCTGGTAATGAGTGTGACATCGCTGTACACAAGCATGACAGGAAGCAGCTCCCAGTAGTTTTTTAAAAGGAAGCACGGAGCTTTAATGAGAGATCACGATGGTGCATGTCAGGACCTTCATACACTTACTGGGCTTGTGTTGTTGGTCTTTAAAAAGTATATGATGCATGTTTATTCTATTATTATCCGGCTTCTGCTGGTAGCTTCAAATCTGTGTATGTGTGTGTGTGTGTGTCCCTAATCTTCAATTCTTGTGGGAATTAGTTTCTACAAGGACAGAAATCTTAAATATTTCCTCCATAGAAGATATCTGTCAGCTCTTGAATTTAAAAAAAGGAACAAGTTAGTTTTTGAAATGCCCTCATGAGCATAGTAAAGCAAATACCATATAGTATGCAGGATGCAGACAGCAGTGCTAGGCTAGAAGTAGACGACTCGTGCCTGTGGCTGAATAAACACACGCCTGGCTGCAGCCCCAACTGGCTCATGCACAATTTCAGAGGCTGTCTTTTCCTATTATTCTTTGTTTGTTTAGTGCTTGGACAGCCGTCTCACTTCTGCAGAGTAAGCTTCACATCCGCATCCACGGCCAAGCTGCTTGTCCTATGTCATGATTCATACTTTCATACGTCCTGTTTGGTGACTCAGAGGAGCGACGGCTAAATCATAAGCGTGCGAGTACGTTCGTGCATTGCAGTCTCTTGAGGGGATGTTTTGTTGTGAACACACAGTCCATGAAGGCCAAAGTAGTCGCACACAAACTACTTAAATTAATTTTATCTGACTAAGTACTTCTAAAAATAAATCAAGGGCTCTCTATGGGGCCCTTTTTATAGTAGTATATACTAGGGCTGTCAGTTTTAAAGCTAGAGGGAAGAACTGGCACCATATGAAACTAGAAGACCTAAGGAATCCATTTGTACCAACCATGTCATACAATCTTGTCGCAAAGGAGGCTAAATAACGCTCCAAACTTACGCTAAATTTATTGATTAATTTGATGATAATCACATGCAGTTCTGGGCAGATCATAGTCAAGTCAGCACACTGACACACTGACAGCTGTTGTTGCCTGTTGGGCTTGAGTTTGCCATGTTATGATTTGAGCACATTTTTTATGCTAAATGCAGTACCTGTGAGGGTTTCTGAAGAATATTGTCACTGTTTTGTGTTGTTAATTGATTTCTAATAATAAATATAAACATACATTTGCATAAAGCAAGCATATTTTCCCACTCCCATGTTGATACGAGTATTAAATACTTGACAAATCTCCCTTTTAAGGTACATTTTGAACAGATAAAAACAATGTGCGATTAATTTGTGTTAATTAATCGTGATTAACTATGGACAATCGTGCAATTAATTGCGATTAAATATTTTAATCGATTGACAGCCCTAGTATATACATACCTATATAATAGATACTCATACTTATTATGTCATTCTTGCTACTCTGAAGAAAAAGACAAGATGCAAAATATTCTTTTACTCTAATGTATAATTTAGCTCCTCCAAGCCTAGTTTGAGTATTTCATCTTCTCTCTCTTTTATGTTCCTTAGCTGTTATCAATGTTGCTGGTAGCATTGTTCATTTAACACTTGTTACATAAAATGAAACACCTGAAGTGCCGGACCGACAGGCTTAATTACCTGTCAACGCTGGCTTTTTCATTTGTCAAACAAAAGGGAGTTTTCCCCTCATCACAGCCAAGGCACAAAACATCTTTAGAGGCAAATCGTCTGCGTTGCATCTTGGTTTTGGCTCGGTTGTACAATTTTAGATAAATTGTTTATATTATATTGTATTATAATTGTTTACACTCTCCATTTGTGGATGTGAGATGATGGTTTCAAGTGTACACAACAGCAGTAGAAGTAATGGATTTAAGTGGGGAAAGCGGGGCCATTTATTTCAGAGACCTAATGCAACATGTCCATTCAGAGAGGTACAGCTGGTGCCTTGGACAGAAAGAAAACATGTCAAAAGGAATGAAAACTTGAAACCTTGATAATGTTTCAGTGCAGGCTGTTCAGTCAGTCACTGCAATACATCATAACTCTGTGTCCTCCTTACCTCTCTGACCACCTGATTGAATGTTTCTGGTTCACTGTCTAATCTCACCTCAGTGAAAAGCTCTGTTTAAGGCCTCAGCATGGCGTGTGCTGCGCCCCTTTGCGGGGAATGATGATAGTGGGATCTGTCTTGTTTCTTTGTCTACTCGCTTTAATAAAAAGCCACTGTTGTCACACAGCAGTGGCACCAATCATTACACCCACACCGTCTGGGGATGTGGGTGGATGGATGTGCTGATTTGTCTGTTCCCTGCTCCTCCCTGACAGTCAGGACTACTGCTGCTACAATGAATTACACTCACATACGGCTGTTTGAGCACACGCTGATGGTAGGGCGAAAAGAGCTTTAAACGATTTTGACATCTTTCCAAAGTTTCTTCAAGCAACGGTTCATAGAGTTCCTGATACTGTGAAAGCAATACAGACATAGGTCATTTATGTTATTAGAATATTAGACATTTACTATAACACATGAACTTGTCAAGTATTTTATAGCTTAACACTTTTTATACACTGCTTCCCTCTAGTGGATGGGAAATAATATGAAATAAATAACTGCTTTGACATAATTTTATGACACAATATATTATTATATAACTATATTATATATTACTATTTCAAATCAAATTATTAAGAATTTAAAAATATTATAATACAATATTATAAAATGATGAGTAGGTAAATATTTTATTCTCAGAATCACCTTTATTGGTCAAGTATATGTGCACATACAAGGAATTTTACTTTTTTTTTTGCATCTCTCTCGATGTATTTAGAAATATAAATAACAGCAAGGAACAAGGACAACAAAGCTGGAAAAAATAAATGTAACTAATAGACAGGACTGTTATGTACACAAGTAGTGAAAAAATAGGTGTATATATATATATATATATATGTATTATATAAATAAATACATATATAAAAAGCAGCAACGACCAACAATAAAATAAAAATAAAACGTCTATATACAAGTGTTCTGTAAGTTGTGAACAATACAAATAGTGCAAAGAAATGAAACACTGAATGGATATACATGGACTGGAAGGTTATGTACAGTATGTATATGTAAAGATGTCTGATACAGCGTGTAGGATTAATATTGTCAGTGAAAGATGATATGTACATTAAAAACTGTAAAATTCTAATCTATAATGGCAGCAGTGGACATTTTGGTGTTAGATGGTTATTGGCAGTGTATGGCTGATTTAAAGGTGCTAAATGCAAGATTGGGGAATTTCTATTGCCTCTGGTGACAGCATGGTGACAGCTGAGACGGTGGCTCATAGCTAACGTTGCTAACAGGGAAAACAAAGGCAACCGTGCTGACGGAGCTAACACCGGAGGATGGGTACTACATTTCCAGGATGCTGTAACTGCCGTATGAGTGCTGTGCAGAGAGGTGGCCATTAGCTAGCCAGTGGGGCACACTCACATGCACTAAATGAATGCGTGGCATGCTCGGATACGTCAACATAACACAGAAAAGCTTGGATTACAACACACACAGAGGGAGAGTGACTTCATTCTCTGCTCAGGTAGACATTACTGCACTATATCTTTACATAGCAAACAGTTGTTTGCTGCTATATTAATGCTCTGAATATCATAAAGAGTGGTCGTCAGAGTGATGGCCTGCGGGAAGAACTATTGTGTCTGGTTGATTTGGCGTACAGTGTCAGCGCCTAGAGTGGAGATAACATTAACGAAGTAATCTAGTCACCTATTGAGGTATAGCCATGCTTAATTAGTTGTCATAGTGATTAAACTGATTGATTTCCAAGTGTGATTAAACTCCTCATAACAGTTGATGGAGACAGGAAATAAAGGGGAATCTATTTGCTGGAGCACCTCTGGTCCCAGTGATGGGCATTTCCTGTTTTGACCAGAGGAGGGCACCCTCTACTCTCTGTACACTCCATGGCAGCCGGACCTGGTGGAGGTGAGCTGATGCAGCGGTGTGCTGTCTGAGCTGTCAGCACTCATTAGTGCCGTTTCATTAAAGTGATGTCAGTGGCACTCCATTAGCAGTCAAATGAACAGCTGCCCTGCCTCGGGGCCAAGTCAACGACTGAACTTCGTTGGTCTCGGAGGTCCGCAGGTTAACCGGCTATAAGCAGGAACAGAGAACAAACTCCTGTTTGTTTTGTTTTTCTCAAATGGTCTGCAAAACTGTTCAGTGACAACATTGAAACTGCTGTCTGTTTTTTTCCTGCTCTGAACTGTCCATGTAATGAGCACAGCAGCGAGTAAAACGCCTATTGTGTTAGTTTTTCAAGCAGGGTGACATAAGAGAGATAAATGACACGGCAAAATATAGGCAAAAAGTAAACATTATCAGCCTGAATCACAGTGTAATGCTGTAAGAGAAAATATCATCCCTCCTTTCTAATTACGATGCTGTAGATTTTATATGTTTGCTAAAATATAAGTGTATATATAATGTAAAATATTGGTGTGAGATTTTTTGAAAAATACTAGGGCTATCAATCAATTAAAATGTTTTATCGCGATTAATCACATGATTGTCCATAGTAAATACGATTACTCCAAAATTGATCGCACATTTTTTTATCTTTTCAAAATTAACCATAACGTGATTTTTTCAAGTTTTTAATACTCTTATCAACATGGGAGTGAACAAATATGCTTGCTTTATGCAAATGTATGTATATATTTATTATTGAAAATCAATTAACAACCCAAAACAATGACAAATATTGTCTAGAAACCCTCACAGGTACTGCATTTAGCATAAAAAAATATGCTGAAATCATAACATGGTAAACTGCAGCCCAACAGGCAACAACAGCTGTCAGTGTGCTGACTTGACTATGACTTCCCAAAACTGCATGCAATTATTATAAAGTGGGCATGTCTGTAAAGGAGAGACTTGTGGGTACCCAAAGAACACATTTTCATTCACATATCTTGAGGTCAGAGGTCAAGGGACGCCTTTCAAAATGCCGTAAGTTTGGAGCGTTATTTAGCCTCCTTCACGACAAGCTAGTATGACATGGTTGGTACCAATAGATTCCTTAGGTTTTTCTAGTTTCATATGATACCAGTATCTTCACTCTAGCTTTAAAACTGAGCCCGCTACAACCTAAAAATTGCAAGTTGTTTTTATGCATCAAAGAAATTAGTGGCGTTAAAATGACATTGCGTCAACGCGCCAGTATTTTACCCCCTCTGTCCCTTTTTATTTGCATAGATAACTCACGGATGAACGAAGAGTGCCAGTTTTTCAAACAGTTACCATTCTCTACCATGTGGGAGCACCAGTGTGTGAAGTTGACCCATTGTGCTTTGACATCTAGGATGTTAGTGTAAGTAATAATGTAATGTGAAATGGTTTTAAAAAGAATGTTGATATGGTACTAGTTTCTGATTTCCCGAGGTTGAAAACTGGCATTATATGTGCTTTTAACAAGCCCCTCGCAAATGACACAGAAAACATTTGATCTCTTGAAACGTCTCAAACACTGAAGGCCAACCAGTCTTTAGCTCTTTTACCATCATCCCCTTCATCTCCCTCAGCTCCTTGTGACCCGACACATGCTACACCTCCGACAGCCACTCAGCTAGACCAGGATCTGAGTGGTATTTGGGGTCAAAACCACGATATCCCCCATTTGCCTCCCTCCATTAATGGCCTATTTTAGCGTACCGCCGATGGCAGTAAAGAGATAGCTGGGCTTTTATACCTTCTGACTGGATATATTAGCAGGTAATGTCCTTAAAGAGGATTAGCGGATGGAAAGAGGGGAAAGGAGAAAGAGAAGGAGAGGCTGAAAGCGCCGTAGGGATGGCATGGCAGTAAATAGGGAGGTGATAGCAGGGAGGACAAGAGAGCTTATGCTGCCTTGTGCTGCCTCTGGCAACGGTCGGGGATTAGCAGCCATTGTGGATTCCCTGGTATCCTAAAGCATGTTGAGCCATAGCTGTTTAATTGTTTGCATATCAATATATGGAGAAAAATAATCATTCTACATATGAACAACGAAGAAGTTATTAGTCACATAACATTGTCCTCTCTTTTTAAACACACACAATTGGGCAAATCAGTTGTCAAGGTCAATAAATGGTTAATGGTTAACACTGGTTGTCTCGTGGTGAACTTGTCCCTCTGATCCCATGGAGTCAGTCAGTCAAGAATGTGCCGTGGGTCGAGGTCAAGAGTCCCAACAAACCCAAAACAAACATCTTGTTTACTGCGTTCAGCAATGAACCTGCTTTCTACTTAAATACATTTTTAAACAGGCATTGCGACCTTTAAGGGTGACCTTTAAGGAAGTGAATGCACCTGTGTACGTATAATGTAGTAATTATGAAGAAGGATGCCAAGAGATGAAGCAAGACACAAACACAACAAAAAGAAAAAGAGAATAGGCGAATGATTTAGTAATTAAAATAGACTCACTCAGCCCCTCGGTCAGAGCATAACACGTTATTTTTGAAGGCCTTAGGGATATTGGACTGTTGGTGATACTAATTTAAAACAATTGTATGAGTAGATTCCAAAATCTACCAGCCACTCCATAGATTACCATTGTTGTTTTGGCTGGTGAGTGAAGCAAATCTACCAGCCGCTTGGATATTTTACCAGCATTTGGCTGGTGACTGGTGCTAATTTCCAGCCCTGATCACCGGACTGACACATAGAGACAGACAACCATTCACACTCACATTCACAACTACAGGCAATTTAGAGTCAACAATTTTATTTAATTTAAATTGAACTTAACCTGCATGTCTTTGGGCTGTGGGAGGAAGCTGGAGAACCCGGAGAAAACCCACGCTAACACGGGGAGAACATGCAAACTCCATACAGAAGGGCCCCAAGCCAGATTTGAACCTGGGACCTTCTTGCTGTGAGGCACTAAATCCAAAGTAGTAAACACTACACATGCAGTTAAGTATAGAAACACTTTGGGTTTCAAACATTGCCAGGAAAAGCAGAGCCAGACATGATGGCTAAAGCTGCATGCTAACTCTGTCATGGACAGGAAAGTCAAGCCAGCCGTCACTTGCATCTCCGTGGTCAAATCGGCCGACGCTACAGTTAGCTGCAGCGCACCCATCTACTGACATTTATGTTAAATGCAGAGACTTTTGGTATTTCACTGGTATTGGTATCGACTACTGAATTTCTGGTTTTGTGACATTGTGATTGTATGATTACCAAACTTTATTCTGTATTTGGATAAAGTGGATTCAAGCGACCATCTCTGGTTCCTCCTCAAGACCTTGCAGATGACAAACATGACTTTTGAAAGAGCTTCTCACTATAATCTGCTCCTCCCTTCCTCCACCATTCTAACTGTCATATGACTAATGCCCTAGACCCGAGGCCTCGGCTCGGCCCGGCTAAGCTGTTTCGGGGGGATTTGATCGTGCATAGATGACATTGACTTAGAATGGGTCACTGCGGATTCTGCTTTAGCCACAGTCTGCTGGAAAGGAGTCAAGTGGAGGGCAAGCACCTGGGCTAGCTGACCTTTACCTGCACAGAGGAAAGGGAGAGGGATCAGGAGGGTAGGCTGCAGAGATCCAGCCTGACAAGAGTCGGTTTTAGAATTTCAGGGATGAGTAAGTGAAGCATTTAGCATCGCATGAAATCCTGTCAGCAAAAGCCGGAATGGTATCATCCCTAATCACTCCGTCCATTTCCTTATCCACTTAAACTCCTCTGTGTGTGTGCGTGTCACCCATTAATACTTCCTCGTACTCACTCAAGTTTCCAAATCTTGGAGAAAGTGTGAGACTGTTCTCTCTCCAGGGGAGGTATGTACAAAGTCTTGTCCGTGCCAAGACATCCCTGTGACCATCTCTGCTCTCAGCCGCACCGAGGATATGAAAGGAGCATTGTGTGCTGCTTCACGCTCCATGGCCAATTGACTTCTTTTCCCATTAATCAAATGCGCTGTTTACCTAATCTTTCATAGCATTTCAAAACCATTAAAACCAAGAGGATTATCCTAGTATTTCTGACGGTGTTTCTTTACCTCAGGTACAGGTGCCCCGATAACACTCCCCCTCTTTTGCTCCCTCTCTCTCTCTCTCTCTCTCCTTCTTCCTCATTTCCTCTCTTCAGTCTCTCAACCCTTTATCACTTTCTTTTTCCTATTTCCTTCCCTTTCTCAACTTTCCTTTCTCTCCAAGGATTACTTTCTGAAATGCTTAAAAGTGCAACCTCTCCATCTCCCCAATGGACAACTCTACCCCCCGCTCTGGATAAATAAAGTATTATTGTCCGATTAAAGCAGATTAAGCAGAAGGAGAGGGGGTCAATCTGAAATTGGGTTTAATTCTGCACTTATCTGAATTCTTGACTGCTTCCATAGTGTACACTTTTGTGTCTTTGAGCAGGAAGTTGGTGTGGGTTAGAGGGGCTACATTTCGGAGAGTGTATCTCACTGTTGAGCTAAAAGAGGAAATTGTGAATTGAATTGCACTTAAAACCCCTCTTTGTAAAACTAGACGAAGCGCAAAGCAAACTGGCATGCCAGAGCTGTTGGCCAGGATCTACAGGTAGGTGTATAGGTTATAGCCGTGCTGCACTGCGGCTTGTTTTGCCCTGAAGCTGTGGGAGCATGCTTTCACTCGCTTCAACCAGCAGACGACCAACTGGGGTCAGATCTTTTGAGGTCTAAACGGCAAATTCTGCTTATGAGATTCGATCGAAAAAGTATGGAAATCTAGATTTTTTGCACAAATGAGATATCAACAGAAAACACACTGTGTGTGGGACTTTGTAAGTATGCAGCCATTTTATTGTCCTAGGAATTATGTTTATATTGAACAAATTTGCACCTTCTGAAGTACATCAAATGCCAATCTTCAGTGCCAATGCGGGAAATAGCAGAGGTGTGGACTCAAGTCACATGACTTGGACTCGAGTCAGGCTTGAGTCACAAATTTGATGATTTTAAAAAGACTTGCAACTCGACTGGGATTTAAACACCAGAGACTCGTGATTTCACTTGGACTTCACATGTACTTAATATATATTCATCTACATAAAAATGTTATCAATCAGACCTTTAATTCCCTAAATTAGGGCTAAATGATTTTGAAAAAAATATTTAATGGTGATTATTTTGACTGATATTGCAATTGCAATATGATTTGCCATAAGGGAACGATCATTTTTTTCATCATTATTCTCATTTTCATTGGAAAACTAATTAAAATGATTATGGTGTGATTTTTACGATGATCTGTACCAAACAAAGATGTTTTCTGAAGCCTGTAGAATATGATGTATAGGGCAAGACATCTCTGCAGCATGACAGTATTTAGTTTAAAATGGTATTTTGACACACATTTCGCTTTCAACAGATGTTGAGATTTTAACAAATACGGCGATTTGAAAATTGCAGTCGGCCATATTACGATTTCGATAAAATTGATTAATTATGCAGCCCTACTTCAGATCCACTTTGTTTGAACCAATCCGACAGCATCCAGTGAAGTTGTAGGAGGAAACCATGAAGAACTGACGTTACGTTACTGAGCACCAGTTGGCACCAGTTACTCTGTTGTTAAAATGGTATTACATTTGGTGAAGAGCACATTATGACTTGTTTAGGACTCAAAACTCAAAGTTTAGGACTTGGGACTTGAGTCCAAAGACTTGAGACTTACTTTTGACATGCAAAGCAATTACTACTTTGGGAAGTAGTGTGTCCTCTGTATAGCAAGGCGGAAAGTAACGGTGTGGAGGTTGGGGTGGTGAGATATATGTGTAGCACATCCGACTTTAAAGCAGGAGGCCGGAGTTTGCAACCTGTGATTAAGTAAGTTCTTAAACTAGGGTGTCCTGTGGTTACGTGAAAAGATTAAGAGCACTTGATTTCTTTTACTAAACCAAATATAACCCCCCACCCCCCTTTAACATATCAGTATTTATCACTACTGAAGACTATATAGTCTTATGAAGTTGTATGTATAAGTACGCTTACACACACACATGCATGAGTGAGTCAGTCATGTTGATTGAGTGGCTGCTGATGACGCCGAGGGTTAATCTGTATTTAGTTGGTCCATCCGGATGCCTTAGAGGCCATCTTATTAAAGGAAATGAGACGTTGTGAGGCCTTTTTCAACAGACAGTTACTGAGCTCCGCGTACATTCCTTCATGTCTCCTGCATAGTGGATAGGAACAGCGCTGTCCACAGTGGGTCCCGACAGGACAAAGCTAGACAAAAAGGCCCTTGTGCTGGTACACATGTTAGAGAGGACATGCCGGTGTGTCAATCCAGCGCAATTTTGAAAGTTTATCTCTAAACAGAACGTGACCACCGCAGACGGCTGAAGTTCTGAGCTATTTGGATCAAGATAGCAGAAGAATCTAGAACCGTAATGCTTTAAAAGATCGCCCAACCCCTCCGGTTACAGGGCGGAGGTTGAAAAAAATGGGGACCTGTTGAAATAGACTAATAACGTCTTATTCGGGTCATTTTTTGGCTTGCCAAGGAGTTGACTGTACGTTTAGATGAAAGGGTTTAATTGGAAATGATAACCTGCTGACAGAGGAGATCTGTCAGCCCACAAGCCCTGGCTGTCTGTCTGCCAGTACTGCAACAATATCCACAGGGAGATTGGCAGATAGAAGCTGCTGTCAACGCCCTCAAGCTCAGGGTTGTTTCAGTATAAGCCCCGCACTTGTGTTTGCTTCAGCTAGCGTACGTGGCACTATTGCTGCTGGCTGTTTGCAAGTCGCTTGCTAAAACTTTCTCACACACAACAAGCAAAGCGGCGCATGCACACACACACACACAAACAACTTCTCATCATTTACATGCAGAGGATAAAAGGATAAAGACACAAGGAGAGATGAGCATCAAGGAAACTCAAATGCTTTCAGACCATCAGAGCAGTTCAACAAGATCCAGGACATCAAAGCCACTTAAATATTTTTCATTCTTGGGGCCACAAAATGCAGGATGATATGACAGACACACAATAGGCCCACAGTTTCCTCTTGGCCCCTGCAGCAGTGTTGACATGAGTAGAAATTAAGTTATCACCCCTTTTTAAAGTCCAGACGGCTGTCAGACAAGACCCAGTGGCACGGGGGAAGATTTGATGGTTCCAGCAGCGGGCTGCTTTACATGGAAAGCTCAGTCTCACATCTCTTTTTCCACTAGTACTGCACTGCCTCTCATACCTGCTTCCTACATGAGTGTATCAGGAATGGTTTATTGTTGACTGATTTTTTCAATAAACCCGGCGGTGGGGCTTGCGTTTTCAATTTTTCGACCATCAGCTGGTAATACTGTATATGTGACCACCTTTTATGTATTGTTTTCTAATGAATTTCATACAACATATATTTGTAACTGCTGTTTATTGTCATGGTGATGCCATCAACATCCTCCTTTGCATCATCTGTCGTCCTCAATACGTTTTCCTCCTTTAGTGATTACATAATTTACTCACCAGCCTGTGTGTCTGCATTTGAGTCCTGCTTCTTGTTGCTGGTTACTACTAGTGATGTGCGGGTTGACCCACAACCCGCGGGCCGCATATTTATTAACGCATATTTTTACGGGTCGGTCGGTGCGGGTTGGCTCTCATAATGGGTTGCGTGGGTGCGGGTTATAAAAAAACCCTGACCTGTGCGTCACTACTGGTTACTGTTGTGGTTACAGTATAATCAGTCCAAAAATAGACCCAACAGAGCCTGCAATTTGCATCCAGAGCGTCCTAACAGCTGAGGGGTTCACCTCCTAGCTGTCTCCAGCACATGAGCCGCTCTGACCTCTTGTACCACTCTGCCTCGCCTCCTTGTCTCATTCTTAAGTGGTTCCCCCCTGGTCCCCAGTCCCTTGACAGCCCCCTGAAGCAGTTCATCCTGCTTTTTCAGTGTGTAGGACATTCACCGCACCCCTGCCTCACCTTACCTCCTCGGCCAATGGTTTTGGTTGTACCATCAGTTGGCTTCTTCAGGTTCAGTCACACAGACTGGCACATCTAATCGTGGGGCTCTTCATCATTGCCAATACCAGCAACCCAACCGCTGTGCACCTGTCTTTGTCCAGGCACACTGGTCTGACCCAGCAGATACTGGATTTCCACGGGGTTTTCTACCTTGTGGTTCCTGTTAAAAAGTAGTTTGATTACTCAAAACTCACCAACTTTCAATTTTTGAAAGGGCTGCACTCTGCCGACAAAGATGCAAGGCAGAGTGCTTTTTCAAAAGTAGCCACCTTTTGATGTGTCGCTCCCTGTATATTTCCATTTAGAAAAATATGCTGGCAAGTTGAAAATAATATTACAGGAGTGAACACAACCCAAATACATATTCCTATATCCTATATACCTCATGAGAAGGTCCATGAGGATATAAAAGCATATAAATGTAGCGACTGTAGCCAGCAGACTACATCACGACCATGATTGCCGTGCCTTTCTCAAAACACTCAAATTAAATTAAAGGTGGTAAATTGGTGCAATAGGCAGATAGCTACCCCCCTAAGTGTTCTCTGTGAGTTTCACACAGCTGCTCACACAATATCCTGTTTGTGTCAGAACTTTCTATTGCTTTAATACTGTTTTGTGTGTGTGTGTGTGGCGTTCCTGGTGAGGGTGTATTGTGAAACTTTCACTGAATATGAGAAAATGAAAAAATGCCTGTTAATGCCCAGCTATGTCCAAACTGGCAAGAAATATCAGTAACACTTTCGATGACGCCCATGACTAATGCATTATAAACATAATTATAATGCGTTATAATCAGCTTATAGCACTGTGTAATTATAGATATAAGCACTCATAAATATTCATAATGCTTTATAACAATAATCACAACACGTCATAAAGCATTTTATAATGACTTTTAATAGGGCTGTGTATTTGCAAGAATCTAGCGATACAATATGTATCATGATACAGGGGTAAGGATTGAATATATTGCGATACTGTAAGCAAGGGAATATATTTTCTTTCAAATCTAATTTTAGGAAAACTGACATTGAATTAAGATACACCAAATGTGAAAAATCTATGGGGACTAACATCATAACACATGAATACAATTGGATCCACAAGTCTCAGCTTTCCAGTCATACCCAATTTATGCAATTCTAAGACCCCAGGATGCAGACATATTCAAATACACCATTTTAGTATAGGGGGAAATAACACATTTGTAATACTTGCTGCATGTGATTAGCATAAAGTGGGCGTGTCTGTAAAGGGAAAACTCATGGGTACCCATAGAACCCATTTTCATTCACATATCTTGAGGTCAGAGGTCAAGGGACCCCTTTGAAAACGGCCATGTCAGTTTTTCCTCGCCAAAATTTAGCGCAAGTTTGGAGAGTTATTTAGCCTCCTTCCCGACAAGCTAGGATGACATACTGTAGTTGGTGCAACCTAACAATGATTCACTCTAGCTTTAAAACTGAGCCCGCTATAACCTAAAAATGTAAAGCGTAACTTTTGAGCATTATTTACCCTCCTTTGCGACATGCAAGTACAGTATGACATGGTCGGTACCAATGGATTCATTAGGTCTTATAGTTTCATATGCTATCCGCTCCAACCCCCGAAAGACAGAATAGCAGCCGCCGGATTTTTAAGAGGTTAATTAAAAATCGATACAGCGTTTTGGAGAATCGATACAGTATCACAAAACATAATATTGCGATTCTCGTGTTTATCAGTATGTTCTTACACTCCTAACTTAGGTCAAGCATCATAATAATCACCCTCTCATTTTTATTTTGCAAGGATCATAGTGTATTATAATTCCCATAGTTGTAATACGTTATAATCTTTTCATAATGAATCATAATCACTGTTATAATGCATTATAATGTGATTATAAGTCACTCTAAGTGGACATGGTTTGCTTTAAATAAAGTAAAAATTAATTTTACAACATCTTGTGTGTTCTTTTATAGATTTAATGATATTTTGTTTCCACTTTATTAAAGCACCCAATGACCACTTAGAGTTACATTATAATCACATTTATAATGCATTATAAAGAGATTATAATGTATTACAACAATGGGGAATTCTAATACACTATGATCCTTGCCAAAAAAACAAAACAAAAATATGTCAGTGAGTGACCAGCAACAGTATTCAGATCATATAAAATCATAATAGTATAGTAAATATAAAGTATAGTATGATGATACTTGACCTTATAAGTCATTATAAAATGCTTTATAATGCATTATCCTTATTGCTATAAAGCACTATGAACATTTATGGGTGCTTATAATTATACAGTGCTATGAGCTGATTAAAAGGCATTATAGATATGGGCATCATAGCAAGTGCTAAATATCTTATTCTTAAGAGAACTTCCAGAAATGAGACAGATTTGGTGAAATGAAATATGCCAACAGTACTAGAACAGTGTTAATATTATTCTGACACTAACCTATCTAAACCAATCCCAATGGCACAGAAATGACCAAAGACTCTTTCTCAAGCGTGTTTTAGGAGATTGGTCACACGTATTAAACTTTTATCATGTTGACCCCATTAAGGGTGTGCCCCACCTTAACTCATCCCCACAGAAACAAACGTTAAGAGGTTCCTGCTTTTAAAAATGGGAGTCGCTCGCCATCAGAGAGCCACCATTTAATTACGACACACAGGAAATTATCCCTAGAATGGGCCCAGTGCTGATAAGAAGTCCAAGCCCACTGGATGACAGCTCTAGAAACCTGAGAGAACTTATCACCAAAGTGGAAGGTGGGGGCCCACGACTGGGCGCCTGACAATCTGATTGGACTGTCATCCCCAGGTCATAATTAATATATTTATCAAATTAATAACTGAAAGGAAAATCTCAGCGTCATTGGCGCTATTGTAAAAAGAGGCTTGCCCTGGCCCCAGAGGTGAACAGTGGCCAAATTCATGTGGCGGCCGGTTTCCCTAGTGGCTAATAAGGCTGCTGTCAGTATAATGGGGGCGGAGGGGGGCAAAGTGAGCTGCCTCTTTTAGAAGCCATGACAGATAAATTGCCTCCCCCCCTGCACAGAATGAAACAGAATTTAGGGGGAGAAAAGAAATATGTTACCGTCTGCTGACAACCACAACCACAGTCTTTGCATATGAATACTTCTTATTGTATAGAAAGTAGCGCAAAGCATGTTCTAGACATCACAACAAACCAAGTGATTTGTTTTTTATGTTTCTAGCTTTGCGTAGAAAACTGTTAACATATGTAAAAGCATGTGTGTTTTATTCTTTTCAAAATGATGTATGATTTAATTTGAAAGTATACTCTCTTAGTTCATAGGCATTAGCATATATGAGAGCAGATTTCTTATTTTAATTTAATTTAATCAGCTTGCCGGGCCACCATGGATTCTCCCGATACTCCTGATAGCCAGTCTGGGTCTGTATTTACATATTTACACCCAGGTACAAACAGCCTATAGTTATATTTGACAGCATCATGTCGAAACATTATCAAAACTACTATGTGAATTATTTTCATTGGGACTGTTTTCTACTGAAGCAGACCCGTGCACAGAAATGGCTGGGCCAACTGAAAAGGTCCCCAAATCTGCTTTACAAATTAGCTAATAGTTTTGCTTGTATTTGCTTGTATTTAGGATGAGCATGATTATTGCTGGCCCCAGAAAGCTTTCCTCTTTTTAACCCCCTTATGAATGAAGAAATAGTCCCAGAAATCGAAACAATCTGTGAACACAACATTGACCTATTATCATTACTAGGTTGATCTGGTGAGCTTGTTAGCAAGCAGATGCCCAGTTACAAATCTAGCTGATATTGCGCAACATTAGCATCCACTTGGAGACATATTTCTGCCAGCTGGTTGTACATACTTTCAATATTCACTCTACCTTTAGCTCTGTTTTTGGTCTCCACCAACTCCTGATGGAGATATCTGGCTCTTTAGCTGCTAAATGCTCCACTCTGTTCACCAAATAAACTACATGATAAGTTTTAACTAATAGATACCACTATGAAACTTTTGATGTTTAAATGTGCAAAGATGCACTATCTGATTAAATATGCACAAATTTGCATACATTTCCAGAACAGAAATCTGAACATAGGATAAAGCCAGGTTCAAAATTCTTGTTTCATTTTGTTGACATGTTAGAATCAATGGTTTTTACCCAGTGAATTTTGGATATTTATATTATTATCCATTGGTAAAAGAGAGTGAGAAAAACATCATTTTGAGATAATGGCCTTTAAAGACATGTATTATAAAATTCCATACATTTTGCAACACACTACAGGTGAATAGGGTAAAACAAATAAACTAATAGATATCACCATGAAACTTCCCCAGTTGATTACTACTTACATTAAGACAATTATTATTGCATTACAAGTTTTCTGAAATTATATGTCTAAATATGCAAATGAGGCATTATCTAATGCCAACTTTTGGTGAATTTAGGAGAAATCTACAAACACAAAAAAACAAAGTAGTAAAATAAACAACTAAATGTGTATTTTGGATGTTTTCTTTCCACTAGTCTGAAAAAAAGACATGTTATGGATGCAAAATACCCCAAAACTCAAAATTGACCAGTGCATGGCGATGTTTTTGCCTGGGGTGTCTCGCCTTAAGTTGTGTTGGTACTTTCTAAAATAATCTTTTAATTTCATTCATATCACCTCCTAACCTGCGTTAGAGGCTAATATTGTGTAGATTCCCCATGGGGCCGCATATTAATTCTGACCCCAGACCACGGCCATATCCTCTCCAGCGCAGGTGGAAAGCCACAGTGGGGATACTTTTATCGGGCATTCCAAGGGTACAAAACAGGAAGGAGGGGAAGCCGAATTGTAAAGGTAACACAATCAGCCGCTAAAGTAGTCACAGGAGTATCAGTTTCTTTAAGCTGCGCCGAGCGCGGCACAAGATTAAGATGTGGATTACTGAACATTTACTTCATGTCACACAGACAGAGGCATGCGGTTTGTTCTATAAAGTGATACGGCACCCTAACCTTCTTGCAATCCTGTCACGTGATATAATTATCCAAAAGGGATGTGCTCGTAATTTCTGTGCATTTGATTGCTACTGGGTTTGGATATTGTTAGTAGATGCAGTTCGGATGGTGCAGCTTCTCTAAGACTGACTAAACGGATCAATACCAAATATATTTAACCATGAATGTGTGTATATATGACTTACTGCATTAAAACATTTAGTTCAATAGCTATTTTTTCAGTATTTCCCCACAGACTGGAATCTAAACCTGTGGGGCAGACTTGACCTTTGACTCTTGTACTTGACCCCGTACCTTTGGAATGAGTTTGTGGAAGTCAGACATGCTCAGACACTGTTTTGCATCTCTGCTTGACCAATCTCTGGTTGACCTTGGAGACCTTGGCTGGTGAGAGAAACAGAAGTGTGTGTGACGTCGGAGAGACGGAGATTTTAATAACCGACTGGTGACACACCCTTACAGTATACATGATTCGATATGCCCAAACGTCAACAGTAGATTTGATGCTGCTCATGAACGTCAAACAATAATCTCCAACGGGCTCTGTCTAAACACAGCTGTGGAATGGAAAGGAATCAAACTGCCAATCAATAACTGGCGTGTAAGTTAAACCTGCTATGTGTCAGATGTCAATCACCTTTTGTTCTACGTCCTTTGGGGGTTCAACCCACTCTCCTCCGGACCCTGAGTCCACTGCCGCTCTGTAAACCTGAATGGGTAGCCCAGGTGCACATTGGCGCACAGTTGCAAAGACCCCTCCCTCATGTCCTGTGTGCATTGTGTCCATTTTCTTTAGGACCGTGTTCCATAGGGGCAACAGTATGTGTGTTTTCAGCTTTCAAAAAAAGGCCTTTGAGATCCTACCCACTACCCACCTGTGCTACCTCTTGTTGCAGACAAATGTACAGCTTTCCAAATGTGGATGAAGATATAGAGTGAGCAAAGGAGTGAGGGTGAGTAGGGGTTGCCCCCCCCCACACCGCACACACACCCCTACTCACCAACCCACCCTACAGACTTTCTTTCAGGTTCTCGGTGTAGAGAGAGGCCGGCCGGCTGTCCCAAAGCGTTTCGCCTCTGTGAGCACGCACAAGATGTCCATTCATGCCCCATCGTCCTACAACTGCGCCGCTCCCCCCCCCCCTCCTCTCTCTCTTCAACTCCAGCTGAGGCAATTCAACTCGGGCCAGAAGCAGGGACCTTTAATCTAACAGAATGTAGCAGGCACCTGAACTACTTAACCGCTGTGCTTGTTCAAGGGGGTGGGCACGGAGGCTAAGGTAACTGGCGTGTAACAAAAAGCCCCGAACTTTATCCCCGGCCAGGATGAGTACATTTCCTTTCTGTTGTTCCCAACAAAGGCCAGCAGGCACAAATGGTCTGCTATCTGTGTCACCGGGAAGTGGAGAGCAATTTGTTTCTATTAAACAGGACGGTCCTCATCTTCCCCAATCGACCCCCAACCCCCCACCTCTCCCTCCCTTCCCATATTGATTCGGGTGGCTTTTGTGCTGCAGGTAAAACCCTGCCTGTCAGTGGGTTTCATTTGAGCTCACCTTGACCAGGTGGGGACCTTGAAGTCTTTACTAGGGCCCCCCTGAAAGAGCAGAAGAGGACCCCCTCATTCCCCCCTCATTTTGTCGTTCAGGTTGCAGCAGTGGGTAGAATTGGAGCAAATATGATTTAAAAAAAGTAATTTTTATAAAACGGACACTATATCCTGACAGTAGTGCATGAGACAGATAATCTGAATAAATCATGTGTCTCTGTGTCCTCCGGTGCTCCTAATTGGCACCTGCAAGATTCCACAGACCGGAGGAAAACAACCAATCAGAGCCGAGCTGGAGGCTTTATCGTCTCTGAGCAGCTGTCAATCACTCGCAAACTCCGATCAAACGGTCAAACTAGGCAGCGCTGATCAAATATGAATCAATATTCTGTTACTGTAATGCCTACTTCTCGCATAGAATGTTTTCTGAAACATCTTGTAGTGTACTGTTTAGCTGTGAAATGAGAAAGTTTGCTCCGGCTGGTGGGCGGTGCTTGGTATTTCCTCAACTGATCTCAACATAGCTGCCGGGTCACAAACTACAGTACACTGCAAGATGTTTCTGAAAACATTTGAGGCAAGAAATCGACATTACAGTAATAGAATATTGATTAATATTTGATCAGCGCTGCCTAGTTTGACCGTTTGATCGTAGTTCGCGAGTGATTGACAGCTGCCTCTGTTGAATGAACAGCCAATAGGAACGCTCTCTCTCTGAAATGACCTGTGATTGGCCAAAGTCTCCAGTCACAGGCTCTATTTTTCTAAAGCCTGAAAACAGAGCCATGAGGAGGAGCAGAAGTCTAGTTTTCTCTCAGAACACTTGAATTACAATATTTTGAAAGGTTGTTATGGAACTTTTGCCCAATGATGCCAAAAACATTCTGCCTACTGCTGCTTTAATGTGAGTATTTATGGGGGGCACATGCTGCTTCAGGTAAAACAAATGCTAAAGGTTGTCGGAGAACGGAAACTTGACTGCGGCGTTCAGGGAAATGTGCTGTTGATCCGTCCTTTCCAGGTCTCAGTGACGCATGGCTACTCAACCCTCGTGCACACACACACTCCACAGCATAACCCATCCCTGTGCATCCTTACTACATCACACCAGTGGCAGCTTGACCTCTTTGATTTATCCGGATTCCTGTAGAGGGCAGAAATACAACAGCGAGCCGCTGTATTTCACCTGCATCGGCTCCAACACCACACAGACCCATTCCCCACTTTGACAGAGGCAAGACGGCTGCTTTCATAAGAGGGTGTTTCTCTTTTTTATTTAAACCCCAGTCCCAGCCCATTCGTTTTAGTCCCTGCTACGGATATGAAACATTTTGAGTATGATTGTATATCAGTCATGATGCCACAAATCAAGCAACAGGAAACCTTGGTATTGTTTTTGTGCTGTGTAAATGTGTATACTGCTTATGAAACAAAGCGACACGGTTATAGGTGGATGCCTACTGGAAATCACATATCAAACAGTGTTGAGTGTCTGTTTGGATTTCTTGTATATTTGTATAGTTTGCACAACCATCACATAATTTTCCATATAATCACGAGTAATTCATTTTTATCCGTTCAAAATGTACCTTAAAGGGAGATTTGTCAAGTATTTAATACTCTTATCAACATGGGAGTGAGCAAATATACTTGCTTTATGCAAATGTAAGTTTATATTTATTACTGGAAATCAATTAACAACACAAAACAATGACAAATATTGTCCAGAAACCCTCACAGGTACTGCATTTAGCATAAAAAATATGCTCAAATCATAACATGGCAAACTCAAGCCCAACAGGCAACAACAGCTGTCAGTGTGTCAGTGTGCTGACTTGACTATGACTTGCCCCAAACTGCATGTGATTATCATAAAGTGGGCATGTCATTAAAGGGGAGACTCGTGGGTACCCACAGAACCCATTTTCATTCACATATCTTGAGGTCAGAAGTTAAGGGGCACCTTTTGAAAACGTTCATGCCAGTTTTTCCTCGCCAAAATTCAGCGTAGGTTTGGAGCGTTATTTAGCCTCCTTCATGACAAGCTAGTATGACATGCTTGGTACCGATGAATTCCTTTGGTTTTCTAGTTTGATGCCAGTATCTTCACTCTAGCTTTAAAACAGAGCACACTGCATTAAAGAAATTAGTGCCTTTAAAATGAATTTGCGTTAACTTGGACAGCTAACTAATAAATAAATAGTAGTAATAAATAGTACTCTCAAAGAAATCAAAATCATTATGGTTAAGAAATTTTTATCTTATTGAGATTGTCATGTAAAACACTCATAGAACTATATAAAGTGTGTTCGGTTTGTTTTGTTTTTTTCCTGTTTCCTTTCCTTTCCTTTATTTTCCTTTCCTTTCCTCCTTTCCTCCTTTCCTCCCATCCAGTTAATTAGGAAGTGGACACATATGGTTCAATTCATTTAGCTAATGAGCACATCTAAATGGTTAAGGCGAGACACTATCCCTCCTCACTTTCTCTTCATCTGTCTTTCCATTTCTTCACATTTTCCTCCCTCATCCCTCTTCCTTTTTTTTTTTTCCAGCCCCCCCCACCCTCCCTTCCTTTGTATTGACGCCCTGGGACCCCATCTGGGCCCTTTGGAGGCGTGAAATGCACAGTAATTATTAGTAATCATCACACACCATCAGAAACGGATCCTAGTGCTGTAATTACATGATAAATGTCTGCCTAACACATGCCCTCTATTTAGCAGCCCCCTGGAGACCGCGGATAATAGACAGCTAACAGGGATCCGCAGAATGGGCCTTTCAGCGCTGGCCGGGGCTCATTGTCTACGCGCCAATACACCCTCACCCCCCGTTTGGCAACAACGCAGACCCCGATCAATCCCCTGCACTGCCCCCCACTGACCCCTCCCCGCACACACACACATCCCTTGTCAATGCTAAGTAGACAGCGACGTCAATCATTGGCGTTACACCGCATTGCTAATGGCTGCCAAACAATTTCACAGGAGAGAAAAGAGTTTTGTTCAGCCGTTCATCATGTAATGGTGACTTGGTTTAATGCTGTTGCCTCTGACCCCTGACCAAAATGTGATAATTGGCATTATTACCATCAGCACGTCTTTTGTTGCTTTTTTTTTGTGTATCGTTCTGGTCAGAATGCGGTTTTTGATTGTGTTTTGCTGTCACCAACCTAAGTGTTGCTGTTTTTTTACTCTGCAGACTGAGCACAAACGAGTGTGACATGCTTTGTCTGCATACTTTGTCAGTATGCAAAGGACCGCACAACTATCTCTAATCCCCAAACATCTGTTTTAGTTATTTCAATGTATGCTCACAAGACTTGCAATCATCTTTTACCAGCAGACTGACATTGACTGTCTTGCGTGCAATAAAAAACAAACAAAGTGATGGAAGTTAATTTGACCTCACATGAACACAGCAAATTACTGCAAATTAAATGTCACTTTTACAGTATCAGGTGTGTGTTGCACACTTATAATCTAAATTAGTAATGTATATACTTGGACTGTCAAAGTTAACCCTTTAATGCAGCTCACGATTTGTAGGTAGTAGCGGGCTCAGTGTTAATGCCAGAGTGAAGATGCTGGTATCATATAGAAACTAGAAAACCTAAGGAAACCATTGGTACCAACCATACTTGCTTGTCGAGAAAGAGGCTAAATAACACTTCAAACTTGCGCTAAATTTTGCTGTCATGGCCATTTTCAAGATATGTGAATGACAATGGGTTCTATGGGTACCCACGAGTCTCCCCATTACAGACATACCCACTTTATGATAATCACATGCAGTTTGGGGCAAGTCATAGTCAAGTCAGTACACTGACACACTGACAGCTGTTGTTGTCTGTTAGGCTTGAGTTTGCCATGTTATGATTTGAGCAAATTTTTAATGCTAAATGCAGTACCTGTGAGGGTTTCTGGAAAATATTTGTCATTGTTTTGTGTTGTTGACTGATTTCCAATAATAAATATATACATACATTTGCATAAAGCAAGCATATTTGCCCACTCCCATGTTGATAAGAGTATTAAATACTTGGCAAATCTCTCTTTAAGATACATTTTGAAAAGATAAAATGTGCAGTTAATTTGCTATTAATCACGATTAACTATGGACAATCATGCGATTAATCGCGATTAAATCTTTTGATATATTTCGACTGACAGCCCTAGTATATACAGTAGCATCATCATCATAACATAAGGAACAACTTCCAAAAATTAGCCACAATACAGAAAAATCACTTGATACAGAATATACATAACAAAGAATTTACTTTTTACTACCCACAGCACATAAACTACAGTTTTATTTGGTGCACTTTCACATGCATTTTAGTCATTTAGCAAATGTTACACACAGTGTCATTGCCTGAGTTCAAAACTCATATAGTCACAGGCAGGTTGGGTGTGGCACTGAAAGCAGCAGCCAGAGCTGATGGTGACATAAAGGAGAATGAAAGCGATGGGATGTCAACTCAGGCCACCCAGCATAACTGAGACTCTGAACCTCTCTGCAGCTTTTAATGCAAATAAGGCCTCGTTGAGTAAATAATAGAGCCATGTGCAGCTACTTTCACACAACGCTTTTATATAATTTTTTCATCGAGTGCCTCTGTACTTGTGTTCCAACCGTCATGGGTGGTCATCGCAGTTTGAATCTACATGCGGAATGATCAGATATGCATGCAAAGGAGGATGCTCTTATCTAAATACATACAGTAGAGCGAAATGAGGAATTTGTATTTGTGAACAACAAGGGGAATTTGCCTGAGATTTGCCTAGCCGGCGCTAAACAACGGTCGACTCTTTGGGGACATTTTATATGTTAGCCAGGCGAGGCCACAAGGACGTTAGCTGTTAAACAAATTTTATAATATACTGTATTACACCTTGTTAAAATATTAACAGCAATTGCTTTAGATGCTGGCGTACTTGCTGTTTATTTCTTGTTCCCATTCATTAATGAATACGTGATATAACCGATTTACTGGCAGAAGGGCGTCAGTTGGTACCACGGAAAGCCCAATTTACCTGTTCACCTCAAATGACAGTTGAACTGGTCTGTTACAGGGAGAGGGTTACATTTTAACAAGACAAAGGCAGTTTGAGTTTTAAAACATCTGCAACTATGGCTTATCACCATCAACAGAGGCTCAGGTTTCCCATGATGCCCAAAGATTCTGACATTACTTCATTTCACCTCCAGATGGCAACAATTTTCCTTTTTCTATTTTTGAGAGGAGGATTTCAGAGACCAAAACAAATAGGATAAACACATTGTTTTTATATTTTATCCATGCTGCAGAGAGCTTAATTTGTTCTAATCTGTTAATCAATATTCATCCTTTCATTGGTCTAGTCTTTATCATCTCGGGGGTTATTGCCCACCATTGCCATGCCAAGACCACACACAAAGAAAAACTACAAATACAGCTCCGCCTCAGCACAAAACCAAAAGCAGACATCGAATGAAAAGCAGTGCAATCTCAAGCACGAGTCTGACAATAACAGACATATCAACTATCTCCTAATTGACACAGCTAGGCGGTCAGTCAGCCACTTAATGAATTGCTAATAGCCCTCAGCAATGCTGTGAGTGACAGGGTCCGAGCATTCCACCTGGCGGAGGCTGCCCGGGGACCGCGGCGGATGTGGGATGCTTCTCATTAATGGAGGCGGGGGATGCCTGGCGATTGTTCAGTCTTGTGTGGAGAGGCCTCTTGCGCATGGAGGCCACGCTTCTCCTACAGCTAGCCCCCCCCACCCCCCTCCCTCCCCCGTAGCCCTCAGACAGCCGAGCATCACAGAGTCACCGATAATGAAGACTTGATCAAAGAGTCGTAGCATTCCACTGGCCCGGGCCGAGCAACCGGACGGGGTGAGGGAGCTAGGCAGAGAGAAGGAGTGAAAGGAAGACGAGGAGAGAAAGGAATAGAAAGAGCGAAGGGAAGGAAGGGGTTATAGTCCACTCTGCATTGTAATGCTGCAATTAGAGAGTTTGCAAAGCATACTTCCGCTGGCAAGAGGAAATGCATTGATCTGGAAGTTTCACCATCGAGATATAGAAAGCGCTCGACAAAATGGGTTGGTGTGTGATGGTCAATAAATTGGTTTTAATGGTTACAAACTGTGCAAGGGTGAATACAGAATGTATTATCCCTTTTCTTTGCATAAGTCGAAAGCTGCAGTGAGTATGTCTTTAGGTTTTCAACTAAATGCAACGTGTAAACACATTTTTGTCTATGCAAGAAAATCCTTAATTTACATTAGCGCTGTCAAAGTTAACGCAATAATAACGCATTAATGCAAATTTGTTTTAACGCCACTAATTTCTTTAACGCATTAACGCAATTTTTGATTTTTAGGTTGTAGAGAGCTCAGTTTTAAAGCTAGAGTGAATTCTTGTTAGGTTGTACCAACTACAGTATGTCATACTAGCTTGTCGGGAAGGAGGCTAAATAACTCTCCAGACTTGGCTAAATTTTGGCGAGGATAAACTGGCATGGCCATTTTCAGGGGCAGGGGTCCTTTGACCTCTGACCTCAAGATATGTGAATGAAAATGGGTTCTATGGGTACCCTCGAGCCTCCCCTTTACAGACACGCCCACTTTATGATAATCACATGCAGTTTGGGGCAACTCATAGTCAAGTCAACACACTGACAGCTGTTGTTGCCTGTTGAGTTTGCCATGTTATGATTTGAGCATATTTTTTTTATGCTAAATGCAGTACCTGTGAGGGTTTCTGTTTTGTGTTGTTACCAATTTCTCATAAAAAATATATACATACATTTGCATAAAGCAAGTCTATTTGCCCACTCCCATGTTGATAAGAGTATTAAATACTTGAAAAGTCTCCCTTTGAAGGTACATAGATGAAAAATTTACGATTAATCCCGATTAACCATGGACAATCATGCGATTAATCGCGATAACATATTTGAATCGAATGACAACCCTAATTGACATATATCAGATCATTAAAAAGTAATATCAGTAAAAAGTGACACCCAAGAATAAAAGTCATTGTACGCATTAAGGCTAGAAGTAGAGGTACATATGCTACTCATTCACTTGCCACAAGCAGCAGCGTTATTTATCTTAATGCATAGCCCTTCAACTGACCCATAATTTGCTACTAATAACTGTTGTGGGCGGAGTGATTATAGCTTTTCATTAGTGCCAGCAGCTTTTTACTAGTGCTACCCCAGCTAAAGGGCCCTTGCTGTAATTGTGAACCATTATAAATATAGTATGTTGAAAGTATAGGGGGGGCTGCTGACGCCTCTTTGTTAACTGCTGGTGATTGAGCAATTAAACTTTGGCAACTTAATTATCTCTCCGCAACAACGTGGCTATGAGGCATTAAGACTGGCATTATGGTAAACATTGTTGTCAGAGAGCGACGGCCTTAAACTGGGTGATGCATGAGTCTGTGTTTATCGCCAGCTGCTAGCAGAGGTAAACAAAAGCATATGATGCCAGGTGAAAAGTAACGATGTCATGTTTTTTTTTTGTAAAATTATTAATTTAATTAGGTAAAAAAAAATCTGAAATTCTTATTATTACATTTATAATAGTAGTTATATTATTTTATTTTTTATTATTTTTTATTTTTTATTTTACAGTAGTGGAAGATGTAGAATGGGAGTAGTGGTATTTTTATTTGTAGTAGCACTGTTATTACAATATTTATTATACCTGACCACCAGCCTATTAATTAATTGCCTACTTAATGTGACTTATTGTGGAAAACACAGAGAGAAAAATCCGGCGGGCCCACAAGTACCGCCCCGGCTAGCTCTCAGCATAGAAAGGCTAACAGATGTTGTGCGGAGCCAAACAAAAAACACCAGAATAAAAACCAACACCCATTTGTCAGCCCAAGTAGGAATCGCACTATGCAAGCTCCTCATTAAGTGGCATTAAAACTGTGAAGGTCTATAATTATCGAATAAATCCTTTCCCACATGAATGAATTCATCTGCGTGCCATAATTCTTCCCCGCGCGGAGCATGGCTCTGGCGGTGAATGAGTCTTTTGTGCGCCACTGTGGGAAGGCTTTTGTGAAATTACACTACTGCATAATGATGCTAATCATAAATTAGCATTTCAAGATGGAGCGGCATGTTTGTGTGTGTGTGTGTGTGTGTGTGTGTGTGCGTGCGTGTGTGTGTCTGTGTGTGCATGTATAAAAGTAAATATAAGCAATCTAATTTTAATTTTCATCACCAGTTCGCTCAATTTCAGAGTATCAAAAGAGAAATATTCAGATAAGCCTTTTTTCTTAATTTTTTTTTTCTGATTGTGCCACGTTCCTGCAGTTATACCACAATCAATCCAAATATTTTGTTGAGCAAATGTTATCACTGAAGTCTTTAGATCAGAAAATTAAGGCTGCCAATTGATTTATATATATATATTTTTCATTTTTTTTAATTTAATTTTTTTTTTATCTGTTCAAAATGTACCTTAAAGGGAGATTTGTCAAGTATTTAATACTCTTATCAACATGGGAGTTGATAATATTATTATTATAATATAATATTTATTATTGGAAATCAATTAACAACACAAAACAATGACAGATATTGTCCAGAAACCCTCACAGGTACTGCATTTAGCATAAAAAATATGTTCAAATCATAACATGGCAAACTCAAGCCCAACAGGCAGCTGTCAGTGTGTCAGTGTGCTGACTTGACTATGACTTGCCCCAAACTGCATGTGATTATCATAAAGTGGGCATGTCTGTAAGGGGGAGACTTGTGGGTACCCACAGAACCCATTTTCATTCACATATCTTGAGGTCAGAGGTCAAGGGACCCCTTTGAAAATGGCCATGCCAGATTTCCTCGCCAAAATTTAGCGCAAGTTTGGAGCGTTATTCAGCCTCTTTTGTGACAAGCTACACATGGTTGATACCAATGGATTCCTTATGTTTTTTACTTTCATATGATACCAGTATCGTCACTCTAGCTCTAAAGGTGAGCCTGCTACAACCTAAAATTTGCAAGTTGTGTTAATATGTTAAAGAAATTAGCAGCGTTAAAATGAATTTGCGTTAACGCGTTATTATTATGCTAACTTTGACAGCCCTACACTGAAGTCTTTAGATCATAAAATGTAAGAATGTCTCTGGTATGATATCTTAAATTAAACTCATATAGTTTGTTTCAATGTTTTTTTCGTCCCCTAGGCAGCTGCAGGCCAGAGAGGATGCACCGCAGACTGTGAGAGAAGTTGAACTCAGGACTGACCTCCCTGCTTCAAAGTAAGCTTCCTCCCTTCATCTTTCTCCGTTCCTTTTTGCTCTTTTATTCCTCTCTTTCATTATATATCTCTCTTTTTTTTTATCTTGAAACTGCTGCACAAATTGAGAAACAAGCCTGCACGCTGCGACATAGATGAACGCAAAAACCAACACAAAACATAGGCATTGTAAACACTAATAGAAGCCACATGACGGTGGTATTAGATTCAAGTTTCTATTCATTGGCTGAGAGTAGCAGGTGTGTGTTTCATTACCCACCAAAAGAAAACACAACTCCAGTGTGAGCTTCTTAATGTAGGGGCTTGACCAACTAATGAAAGCAGACAAAGGGGCCGATCTAGAGGCGGCGCCCACTCTGTGTCCACTTAGCACCAAGCTGGAACCTTTGCCAATTAGGACATGTTTGTTTGATGTGACAATTAACAAGGAGGCGCTTGGTCATTAATCCCAATATGGTTTCACTCTGCTCACTATTACCATGTCCACCTTTTTGTTACGAACATCTAGTATGTTTATGGGAAGAGATACATGAACAATTTCCATCTATGTTTGGAATTGTTTACTTCCTCAAAATAAGTCATTTTATTGAATATGAGCTCTGCACAAATATGTAAATAGACCTGTTGGCTTTGTTTAGATGGACACTTGTGGGCAATAAGTTTCTTTATATTTACTCGCAGACTCGTAAACATTGTTTTCAATTACTGGAACAATGCCTGATACTGTATTAGTCAGGGTTATATGGAATTCATTTGCATGAAAAAGTCCTTTTGTGACCTCAGAATGAGGACCACATGTAAATGATAACTGATGCAGCGTGTGGCACAACAAAAGCATACTGAAAGTCTCGGCATTTAAATTTCAATACCATTTACCTAACCTTTTCTCAGGAAGGGAATGACTCCAAAAAACGTTGTTGTACATTGTTTTACATTTACAGTAAGTCATTGGTTGGCCCTTTTATTCCATGCCAGTGTGACCACAGCGCTTTGCATCTTTCACAGCTCTGCCAAACAAATGGAGCTTTTACAGTATATGCAAAGCGTATGACTTTTCAAAGCCTATACTTGCATACAAACAAACAAAGACATCAGACATGCTCCTAGTGTTTTCTAATCTGATTCTTGAACGGAGTTTGTCAGAAACCCCTGACGTGTTTTTTCCAAGTAGAACATCATTAAAGCATTTTTCGCCACTTTTGGCGAAACATTGGTTTTAGGATTGATTTTAAGATTTTACTTATTGCTTTTAAAGCCCTTCATGGCATGGCCCCAGAATATATATCTGAGCTGTTGTCCCCTTTACCAAACAACCAACCTGCTGACTGTTCCCACATCACGCTTAAAAAGTAAAGGGGACCAAGTGTTTGCTCTAAGGGCTCCTTGGCTGCCCTTTCCTGAGGAACTCCGGTTTGCGACATCAGCATCTTGTTTTAAATCACGCTTAAATACTCTATATCGAAAGGCTTTCCTATAATTATTTAAAAGATTTTCTTAACTATTGGTTTGCACTGTACGTTGTTCTTGATGTTAAGAGTGGGTAGCAGTGTAGTCATCTGTTGTTTGCTTCCGTCTATGAGAGCCATGAGTCAATCACTTGCGAACTCCGATTAAACGGTCAAACTATGAATCAATATTCTGTTACTGTAATGCCTATTTCTCGCCTCAAATGTTTTCAGAAACATCTTGTAGTGTACTGTTTAGCTGTAAAATGAGAAAGTTTGTGACCCGGCAGCCATGTTGAGATCAGTTGAGGAAATACCAAGCACCACTCACATGGCCGGAGCACAGCCAATAGGAAGACTCTCTCTCTGAAATGACCTGTGATTGGCCAAAGTCTCCCATCACAAGCTAGATGTTCTAAAGCCTAAAGACAGAGCCATTAGGAGGAGCAGAAGTCTAGTTTTCTCTCAGAACACTTGAATTACAATATGCTGAAAGGTTATTTTGGAATTGTTGCCCAATGATGCCAAAAAATTGTTGCCTACTGAAGCTTTAAGTTTATTCCTCTTTTTCATTGATGGATTGTGATTATTTTTGTGTTTTATGTGTTAGTAGTAAAGCACTTTGTAAGGTGAGTTTTGATAAGTGCTATATAATTAAACTTTATTATTATTATTATTACTTTTGGATGTGAGGGGGGAGATGGGGAAGTGGCTCAGTTTGGAGGGTTGCCTGCTTAATGCAGATGTCTAACACCCACTCCATCATCTATAGCACAGTCACAGCAGACCTGGGCTGAGAGACAAAAGCTCACAAAAAATGCAAGGGGGCTTCAAAAAGTAAATTTTACTGCAGGTGTAAAAAGTGACAGCTGACGTTGCACGTATCTACATGTATGTTGAATGTATTTTGTGTAAAAAAATGTTTCAGTAGAAGGAAAAAAATGTCTGGAAGCGGTGGCGGCGACTGTGCACTAGGTGGCGCCCCGTCTCTTCACCAAGACAAAACCACATGGTGGTGCTTTGCTGCTAAACCCAGCACTAAAACCTGTGAGCTGTGCATGTTAGCAGCAGAGTGATGAAGCTTTAGTCATGAGTGACAGCATATCAAGTTACCAACACTGATAGATGTTTTGTCAATTGATTTGTTCTTCCATATTTTCGGACAAAGTAAATATGTACAAAAGGTTACTTAAGGTATAGAATAAGAAAAATAATATTTGGTTTATGTGCTAGTGTATGAGCACAGATTCACACTCTTAAACACATGTAAACGTACTAATACGCACTTTTATATAGCTATTAATGCACTCACACATATAAGTACATAGAGCTCTGAACACTCTCCATCTCCCCCCCCACCCTCTCTCTCTCAATAACTCATAATAATGTGATCTGAGGAGAGAAAACTAGTGCCGCTTGATTAAAAGGGATTCAGGTGATGAAGGCTCCGGTCTCGGTGCTGAGGGCCTATAGTTTCAGCCCGGCCCAAGGCAGCAGCTGGAAGCGTAATTACACGGGCTGATTTATACATCATTAAGGCCTCCATATAAGTCACCCCCTTTTGAAAAGAGCAGTTAAGCTACTTATACTTTTCACAAAACAGCGGCAATTCCGTATAAAATGAATGTATGCCGTTCCTCGGAAAGCATATGGTATATTTCTCGCCTATTAATAATTCAAGTTGAATGAGCAAAAATTAGTTGGCTCGGTTACCGCCGCGTTTGTCCCACATTAATTCCGCCGACATTTTGTAAATGGGGCTATTACGCTAAAAACAAAGCAGAGTGAATGGCCGCGGTTTGCCGTACTTAGGAAAAGAGAGGGCCTCATTCGTACACCTGTCATTTTCAAACAAGGCACCATTATGGTACGCGGAGAGGAGGATATCACACCTTTCATTGTGGCTGCGTCCCTTCTGTGGAAAAGCGGTAGCCTTGAAATTGTTACCTGCAAGAGAGAGAGAGCGAGAGAGCCATTTGTAAATCTGAAAATCCAGACAGTTGCTTTTCACTTCAGAGTCTGCATTTCGGTCTGCATTTCAAAATGAAAGAAGCAAATAATTAGCATTTCTACTGAGGCAATTACGAAACCTGTGTGTGCTTTACCCTTCACAGTCTTTCATTCTACACAATACACACATTGAGTTTCACCTAAACTCTTAAACTCATAACTAGGGTTTGATTGAAATCGAACGAGGCCCTCATTATTTGCAGAATACACGAGTGAACAGGTGTTCTTTTAGCTATGTCAGAGCATATACGACACCTTATATTCACACTAATTTTGAGATATACACATATATACACACACACACACACACACACACACACACAGACATTCACCAGCAACACAGAAGGAGCAGCTCAATGGGGCTGAGCACATTGTTGCCTTAACCTTCTGCGCCAGTTATCCCTCTCAGAGCTCCAAGCCTTGGCAGCTAACTCTATTGGCTTTTTGTCATGGAGCCCTGGCTTGTACAGTGGCTGGGGGTTGGATGGCAGAGAGGGGAGAGATCAGGGGAGAACAAAAACGTAAAAGGAAAAAAAATCCTTTCTTTCGCATTATTTCTGGAGTGAAGTGAGCGCAAGCAGGAGGCTGGAGGAGGCCTTGTCGAGGCTTGTAGGGGCCCCTGTCGTCTTGGGGTCATTATGCTCGGCAGATCATTAGGCTCTGAAGAGGAGGCACACGACACAGCAGCCACAATCTCTCAGCTGTGCTTGCATGCCCCCCCCCAAACCCCACCCTCCTTACTCGACCCCTCTACTCCTCACCGAGGCTGAACGGTGAGTAAATGACCTGACCTCTGCCAGCCCCTCCGCTAAATAGTTGTATTATTACGGCATCTGTATGGCTGCGTGATGCTGACATGGATGACTTCCTTTCTAATCCCCAGCACACATCATACCGTACACATTCGGGTACTTCGCACAAAGTCAAGGGGGGGAAAGTAAACCAAAGAGCCCATAGACTTCAATGTATTTGATGTATGTTTGGATTGTACTTTTACAGGTTTGTATGAATCCATCTCTCGTTAAACAAATGTTTGTTTAATACACAATTATTTTGCGATCTTGCCTGAACCTGAGCGTTTGCGACACCTTAATAAATTAATGTTGATCACCGTCATGTCCCTTCAGTCTTCCCCCCCCGTCCAACACAGTGGCCGGATATTGCTTATTCAGACTTCTTTACATATTTGATTGAATCACGTTAGGCTAAGTGTTGTCTGTAAATAACCAGCCTGTTAATAGCCAACTGTTTGATCTGTAGGCTGAGATTTAGTTGGAGACGACAGTCTGATGCTGCTATAACGTTGATGTATGATTGTATTACTGCAGCAGCCTCACACTCAACCTAACGTTAACTAGCCATGCTAGTCACTGTCACCAGCATCACTTTGGCCATTTAACACACTGACAGTGAATATTAACCGTATTATGTGCCTCAAATCTCAGTGTGAAAGCCTCGGTTGACCCGCTACACAACAGCTTTTCCATCTTCTCTCCTGTGACAGCAAGTTTCTTTCTCCCAAAAGGGAGCGCAGCCTCGGCGATGATGCCATGCTGGTCTGGTCTATAGCTCGGAGCCATAAAGTCCCTCTATTATATATTTTTTAGGACATGGCAAGGGAACAAATGGGAGATCAGCGTTTTTGGATTTATTGTTGGTACAACCAACTACACAGCAACTCTTCGGCACAGCGTTATTACTATTTTGTTAGTAATATAACTATTTTAACTAGTTTGTTGAAAGTAGAAATTTGGAGACATGTTTCAACATCTTCTGTTTACTCTGTGACCGTCTATGAGTGACACGGGATTGTTTTACCCCAAAAGGGGGCGTGGTCATGCAAGTGTACTCTGGATGATGTATTGCCGGTGTGATGTATAGCATAGGGTTAAAAAAATGGGCAAAGAACAGGGTGCACAAATTTCCCTTTGTCCCCATTTCTCTCCACTTGGTGACCTTCTGCACCATGAGAGAGTTCTGTGTTGAGGGTGAACGTTCCCCTACCCAGGTCAAGTGAGCTAACATGGGAATCCGTAATCCGTAATTCAACACTCACACGCGCAGACTGAACGTGTTTGTGTCATTATGATATTTTACATGATGAATCCTGTCCTTAATGGACCCATTAGCGCGCAGGAAGAAACCAGTCGTACAGAGGTCATATCTCAAATGGTTCGCAGTCGTAAATAAAAGGGCAGTGACAAGTGAGGAAACCGTTAGATCCGTATTGGCTGATACATTTACAAACTCGGCCCTCTCTCTGTCTCTCCGTCGCTCTCCTCCTCGCCTCCCTCGCTATCTCTTCCTCCTTCGCTTGAATGTCACCACTCTGAGGGAGGATTTAACGTTGCTTTTAACCCTCACCGCCTCATAATTACCTTGACATTTACCCTGCATTCAATCAAGTTTTTAACAGCAGATTTATTGCAATGACTTTTTTGTATTGCAGAAGGCAGCAGTAATTATGCAGGTTATTAAGAGTCTTCGCGTTAATGCAGTTTTACGTCGGCATAGCCTGTTTTCCTGTGTGGAAGAGCACTGTGTCAGCTGCCTTAAGACAGAGTGACACAGGAAAGGACAGAAATACTATTAGATGAAGTATCAGATGACTTGGGGTATGAGGAGTGGAACAGGGTAGCACTGCCTCTCCCTCCTTTATTGCTCAGGTTATTATCACAACTGCTGGGGAATTGTCGAGACGGGGAGATAGGAGTGGCAACGATCCATCCGGGACTCGTTCATCACCATGCGCCGCAGCCCCCCGAATAGAAATTACATCTGCATCTGAATTAGTAACATTATTCGCCAATTTGGCTCAGAGTGAACATTGTTCCATTGAAGGTGGAATTAAATTAGAAAATGAGTGAGTCTTTAATTTTCAGATTATAAATCAGGGAATATAATTCACCTCCTTGTACCTTAAGGGCAATCACATTATCCTAAGCGACATTTTATCCCTAGCCCCGCCAAAGTGATCTCGTCACGACGCGCAGTCACACACACCAATCACGCTTCCCGGGGAAGCAGGAAATACATCTTCTCCTCCAGAATTAGACATAAAATATGAGTGTCTCCTCCTGCGTGAGAGCTTATTTTACATGAAATTTGATGGTCCTTCTGAACTCATAAACACTATAGAGAATTACTTGTTTCAAGTGATATAGCTTCCCTTTTTCAGAACTGTGAGCGCATCATTTTGTTGGTTGAAAATCTGGTGAACATATAGAATATATAAGTCCTACAAGTGAAGATTATATGACATTTGGAGAGTTTTACAAATATAAAACACACATAGCAACCACTAGGGGACGGGAAAAAAAATTGCCAGAATCGGTATAAGTGCTTCATTTGAGTCTAAGCGGAGGTAGAAGGAAGTTACCGCTTTTATTGTTGTAGTCTGAGAAACGTGGTTTTCAAAATAAGGTGTTAATAAAGGGTACTGTATATACAAAATACACATATATGGAAAGATTGATTGGATTATATTCGCCACAAGAATAAAACATTACATATCCCTTATAAATAGAAAAAAATCCACTAAATTGTGAGAAAAATATCTTTATTCTTTGGTTTTTGGGTTGCTGGAAAAAATATTATAAATAATTCCTGGCAATGACTGATATATTTGACTTCAGGACATCTCTGACTACATACATGTGGAAAACCTAACATTTTTACTTTATCAATTTAGATATTTTCCTACTTAAAAGTCCCTAGAAGTGTATGATTCAACTTTTTCCCATGGTCTTGTGTTATAACAATAACAATAAATCCTAATATTGAATCGCAATTCTTAAAAATACATATTGAATCGGTACCCAAGTGTCGTGATAGTATCCAATCGGGAGACACTGTAGGTGTATTGTCCCAGTCCTAGCAACCACTAACGTTATTCAAAACCTCAATATTATGGATTTGAAACCACTCAAAAAACACCGTTGTGCTTTTTGTTGTAGTATTCCATCTTTTTAACACAACCCATTGACGGTTCCTACAAGGAGAAAAAAATCTTCTTTAAGAGCAACTGAGCTTTACACCTTTTTCTAAACAGCTCTGTAACATTATAGCGAAAATGCTGCTTGGCTGTAATAAACAACTTAGCAACTTATAGTCGCACATAACCCGGTCAAATTAGAAGGAATGGATCGACCTTTTACTGCCAGCCGCTGCTATACTGTGGCCCAAAACTCTCCGCCTGTTCATTTCATTCTGGCCGATGCCCAGACCTCATTAAAAATGAATGCACTCCTTAAACCCCAACACTAGGCCTTTTCCATTAGGGAGAGAGATATGAGGGTGATAAACATTATTTGTGATCGGATATGAATCGTGCGAGGATTGGCTGCAATATTGGAAGCCACATTGGAAAGTGATTGTGCTTGAATTCCCCCATGCAGTTTCATGCCATATCACGGCTCTTGTAATTTGATTCCTATTCATTTTGGCCATTGTTGTGTGTTATATTGAAAGCCCTATCACGCTGATCTAGACCAACCAATTTGGATTTTTGTTATTCTGTCCCACTTGGTTGATTTTAAGCTGATCAGGATATTTGCCTGGCACAGTCTTGGGCATTCTGAATGGCCTTATCTCGCATTTAATTACCATACTGCCTTTGTTGGAGCAAAATTCATCTATTTTGGTGCGTAGCGGCGGGGTGCGTTTCTGCCTGTGTGTATAAAAGAGAGAGAGAGAGATGGGGAGTGTTTGGTTGTCTTCACTTTCCGTGTGTAGCTCTGATGTCACGGCCTCTTTGATATACTGTACAGGTGTATTTTCACGGAAACAGCACATTGGTGGATCCCCCATAAAAGGCAATAAACCTTGACAGGCTATTGGAGATTCACCCCTGAGCGCTCCGCTGACAACCTCCCAGACATATACATTTAATATTCCATTGATTGATTGATCTTATGGGACATGGTTAACATTATCATCAATACTGCCCTCGGGACCAAGACACCAACTTAGTCGGAAAAGAATAGTGCTTGTCATAGATTATAAGGTGCCTGATAAACATCAGTATGAAGGGATTTTTTTTTTTATTACAGTACACATATGCTTTTTTATGTTAGCATGTGAATGTGTGTGTAAGGCAGTGTGTAGGCCTCAAGCACGTATCCATATGGGGGATGCATTTCATACAGAATTGCAGTGCAGATCGTCATCTCGAGCATTTTACAGTATCCTCCACACTCCTGGTGGTTTGAGCTGTATTGGCCTGACTGTTTGACCCCGGCACGGTAATCCACGTGCCTATCTTGCTTTCCTCCAGGTTCACTGACAGTCAGAACGGGATGATAATGGCCGCCCTTGGACACTCTGCACCAGGGGGCAGGGGATGTGATGGGCTGCAGCTCAGGCACATATTAATATTAATACGTATAAAAGCCGTCCGGCTGGCACAGAGTCATCAGCTGTAGACACACACGGGAATGCACTAGTGTGCACATGCAGATACACACACTCTCTCAAACGCACATCTGCATGCTTGTGGACGCACACATATATACACAAAAACAAGTAAAAGGCCCATTATGGATGCGACTGCGTGGCGTTTTGCGGATGGACCGCTTCCCAAGGTCAGTTTGAAACATTTGCCAGCAGGAAACCTACACAGAGTGCCGGTTGTTCACACCGTTTTGGGAAAACACACATTATGTAAATGATTCTTCTTTTGGAATGGAACGGACACAACTAGAAACTGTGTGCTAATGGCTATCGTGTCAGCCAAAGCTAATGGTTGTTGTGTGTGTTTGCTTATGTGTGTGCTGTACTTTGTGTATATGTGTTTTGTTTTGTATAACACATGTTTGCGCACGGGATAGCAAGATGTAGCCTACTTGCAGGGTTTCTGCTAGAAAAGTTGTTAGGTCCGGCGGCCAAGTGTCTTTTTTTGCAGGGTAGTGGGGGGGGTTGTCACTAAAATGAGAATAGCGGATCCACCTTAAAGGGATAGCTTGGGTGTTTTGAAGTGGCGTTGTATGAGGTACTTATCCATAATCAGTGTATTACCTACAGTAGATGATGGTCGGCACGCCCCCAGTTTGGAGAATCAGACAGGAGTTACAGCACAGAAGCAAAGCAATGTACTGTTGTGGACGGGGCCGGCAGCAAAACGTTTTTTAGCCACCTAAAAGAAAGGCACAACTAAAAAAATCAGTAAAAGGGTACGCTCAATTTAGAATATTTTCACCGCTTTACCTTGCCATCAGACAGCCCTTTCCAACGGGGAACTGAAGCTGTATGTATCCATCTATGCTCTCGCCAAAGCTACCAGACTCCATTGACAAAAACACAAACTTGTGTCTTGAGGATTTTATCTTGCAGAACACAGGGGTTGCTGGTCTACCACTGCCTCGATCGGTTAGTTTGTGTGGTGAATCCAAACTAACCACAATAAGTAACTCCCGTGTTCTGCACGTTTTTTTTCTTTTCAATGGAGTTTGGTGGCTTTGGCGAGAGCATAGATAACTGCTTCAGTTTCCCGTAGAAAACATAGACTGTATAGCTGTCTCACAGCAACATAAAGCGGCGACAATATTCTAAGCATAGCGTTCACTTAAATTGATTTTTTTAGGTGAGCCTTTCTTTTAGGTGGCTAAAACACGTTTTGCTGCCGGCCCCGTCCACAGCAGTACATTGCTTTGCTTTTGTGCAATAACTCCTGTCTGCTTCTTCAAACTGGGGCATGCCGACCGTCATCTACTGTAGGTAATACACTGACTATGGATAAGTTCCTCATACAACCCTACTTCAAAACATCTGAACTATCCCTTTAAAGGACAGTCCAGCTTAAACTGTACATACACTGCTTTGCTACATTCACAGCTATAACGTTACTGCTAACTTCATACTCACCGTCACACACATGCTCTGTCTCTCTCTCTCTCTCTCTTTCTGTCGACCGCACACTCGCTAATGTTACGCACACAACCTATGCACTGAGTTATTCCTTATAGGAGCTACTTGTATAACACATTTTATTTTAAAAACACATCTTTAATATTAAGTAATAATATTATTTCTCTAAATTCCCTGATGCTTAGGCCTGACGGGCGTCAACTGGCAATACACTGCTGGAAACCCCGAATGAGTCAGAGCTGACTAATCCATGAATCCATGGATGAATTAAAATGTGGAAAGCTGTGAAAAGCAAACAACAAGGAACAAGTTTTTTCTCGCTTTGCATATTTCGGTTAATTCAAAATAGCGGATGCTAAACGTTCCAATACTGTAGACGAGACATGGAGAGAGAGCGGGGCCTGCCTTCAGAGGCAATAACACAGCTTTATTCAGCGACTGGGAAGGCACACACAATGTCACCCCTGTCTCTCAACCAACAGAAGGCCGTGTTAGAAATCAATTTATATTTGCATATTTTTATATTGGCTGATAGTTTGGTTTCAATAGCATCTACAAACAGTCTAAAGTAATGGTGCAGTTCATTTAAAGAGTGGGGATTACACCTTTTCTCTGTTTGGGTAGAGGCCATGACGTTCAAACACAAGGGCGACAAGGAAATAAAAGTGATATAATTTGGAAATGAAGTTACCGAGGGGTGTCTGAGTAGCTGACATGTACAGTGAACTGAAAAGCAGATTTCAATGTCAATAAGCAAATCGAGCTGGCAGGTTCTTGTTTTCCTCTACATTTCAGATGCGGAAGATGTAACCGCTGAGAAGGAAAATTAAATAGCAAATGAAATAGCATTCTATATGGTATCTGTCAGGAATAAGTGCAGGTGCGTAATGTTCATCATATGTCACTGAACTGCATGCTTGAACTTAATTAAATCACTCTGTGATCCGTACTCAAACCAAAATGAATGAAATATTTAGCAAGGTGTTGTTAGATCACAGAATGTTACAAAAGGGATTAGCAAAAAATGGATGCTCTCAAGACTAGAAACAGAAAATAGAGGTGTTCAGGAGCAGAGGGGCGTTTGATTTTGACCCGCACCTGGATGTTCTTTTGTCTGACTGGACATTTGTGACCTCTTCTTATCAACAGGGGGTGTTAAGAAGGGGTGAACACTGCTATTATCTTAATACCAAGCCTATACGGAAGCACAATAAGGCCATACGCGAGTAAATCCTGCCTAAATAGCACTTTTTATCGGAGGAAATTAAACCACGGCTCCCTGGGGCTTCCTTCATGAGGTTACTTGACACGGTCACTCCTGCGAAACAAAGATGCACAGAGACCTGTGATTACTCTAGAAGATGACACCCCATGACAGAATGACTGAATTGGAAATAACAGAAGAAAAATAAGGAAGGAGTGATTGGACAATGATGACGAGAAAGTCTAAAAACAAGATAAAAAATTCCCTGTTGGGTGGATGAATTGATTTTCATATCATTTTTTTTTTGCCATTGTACAGATATGTGACAAAGAAGTATAACAACTAAGGCTGTCAATCAATTTGAATATTTAATCAAGATTAAATGCATGATTTTCCATAGTTAATCACGATTAATCGCAAATTAATTACATTTTTTATCTGGTCAAAATGTTCCTTAAAGGGAGATTTGTAAAGTATTTAATACTCTTATCAACATGAGTTGGCAAATTTGCTTGCTTTATGTAAATGTATGTATATATTTATTATTGGAAATAAATTAACAACACAAAACAATGACAGATATTGTCCAGAAACCCTCACAGGTACTGCATTTACCATTAAAAAAATATACTCAAATCATAACATGGCAAACTCAAGCTCAACAGGCAACAACAGCTGTCAGTGTGTCAGTGTGCTGACTTGACTATGACTTGCCCCAAACTGCATGTGATTATCATAAAGTGGGCATGTCTGTAAAGGGGAGACTCGTGGGTACCCATAGAACTCATTTTAATTTACATATCTTGAGTTTAGAGGTCAAGTAACCCCTTTGTAAATGGTCATGCCAGTTTTTCCTCACCAAAATTTAGCGTAACTTTGTAGCGTTATGTAGCCTCCTTTGCGACAAGCTAAAAAATCGCAATTTGCATTAATGCATTAAACAAAAATTCATAGCATTTTTTTTGCCTCTGTACAGATATAATGTGACAAAAAGTGGAACAACATATATAGTTGTTTTTAGTTTTACCTCTAGACTAAAGAAAAACTCCAGTCTTCTCCATTGCAGGGGGGGTTGGGCTGGGACAGGCCATAATTCACCGTCAGCCTGACTTGCCCCAACAATGTGACAGCAGGTGACAAATAACCTGGCTCATGATTGAAATCTGACAAAATAACACTGTGTTTTTATAATAGCGTCCCCAAGCAGAAATATGGCAGCCGGCAAACTAAACAGTGCTTCATCACCTCCATGCCAGTCCCAGCGGTTCCCCATTAAGGGCCAGATCATTGTGTTTTGCCTCCCCCCCACCCCCGTCCCAGCTGACCGCCGAAGTGACAGCCCCGGCTTGCCGCCGTGACATTGAAAAATATTTGTACTGACAAGGCCACAAATCACACGCCGACAAGTTTTAAAACTCAATATTCACTCAATGTGCATCTGCTATATTCTCGTTAAAAGTGTAATATGGTAGTCTCTCCCCTCCGCGTTCTTTTATTATTACGGTATTGACAGCGACTATAATAAAGTTGTGCTGTTTTGATGCCAGGGAGGGAAGCGCAGGAGATGGAGAGATTGAAAGAAAGGGGGGGTAGGGGTTGGTGAGAGCCGAAGAGAATAGCTGGGATGGTTGAACGCTCACACGGCGCTGTAACAAAAGTGCTCCATTTTCATGACAGAACTTCATCTGACATGTTTAGTTTGATAGTCTACCTGTGGATTTCTCAATAAGTCCATCACACTGTAAATCCAAACACAAGTTTTGAGGCATCAGATGTAATATCTTGCATATTTATTCACATCTCACTCACTGTTGAACCCTGTTTTCAACATTACAGTGATCAACCACTTATATGGATCAAAAAGCTTGGGACAGAATCATTCCTATACAAATGCTGTTTAAATAATTTGATTATTGTAATGAAGAAGTCCCCTTATAGTGTTCATTTTGGGTCTTTTCATACCCGACAACATATGGCAAAACATTTTAAAACTACGTTAGACTCATTTTTGTTTTGTTTTTACTTTGCCTCGCGGACCGTCTGCTTTTCTGCTGGATACCTGAGGCTGATTTTGCGTGCACATTGATACCGTGACGGGAAAAGGAAAGTCATCTCTGACTGATAAACGAACATGCATGGTGAAAGCGCCTTCGTCAAGTGGATTGATAATTCCCCCAAAGTGAAACATTTTCTGATCCTCGACCGGCTCTGCGGCATACATGTAGACTGGCGCCCGTCTCCCTCTACCGAGTGAGAGAACAAGGAGCCCCGGCAAAGGGGCGCCATTCATCTGCATGCACGCTTGCTCTACAGAGCCAGCCAAAAACGGCAATGCCTCACCCTTGGTGAGGGAAAAGGCAGAAGAAGCGTGCCAGTAAATAGCAAAGCGGTTTCATTACTTTGTATTCTTCTAATAAATATACAAATGTCAATTACATGGTAATCTTGTGGTGACAGGTGTCCCGCATTTTTATCCTAGTTGTTGTTGTTGGCTCTAGTTTTCAAGAGTCAAACAACTGCAGGACAGACACTTTTCTAAAATCTGTCTTTTATCCAATGGCTGTGAAGAAAGCATGGAAGGCTGTCATCACGGGGCTGTGTTTGCTGTCAATCAAAAAAAGGTTGTGGTTTGACCTATCTCCGTCTTTGCTACGCTATGCTGGGGAAAATTGCGAGTCACAAACTATGCAGATTTAGGCCAAATATGATGGAATATACCACAAAGAAAAAGAAATGCAACTACAACAAAGACTATTTGTTTTGAAACATGTGGAAGGCGCTTTTCAGAGAGTTTTTTGGCAAAATTTGCTAGTTATTTTTCAATTTCACATGGGGGGGGGGGAATACGACATGAAGCGACACAGTTCATGTGAGTCTCACAAGAAACGTGCGGCTCAAAAAGAGTTGTGTCGATCTATGGATGCATTCGGGCAAATCATAGAGATGTTACAAGTTAAGGGGCAGAATAGAAGTGTTTATTTTTTAAGTTAGACATTATATCAAAATTGTAGACTATACCTCTCAACATTGGTAATGTGTCCCACACAAACATACTCTTTGTCCCACATTTGATTTGTTGAGATCTGGTCACCCTAAGTAATCTGCATGAGAAATGATAAACAACAACAAAGATTTGGTTATAATAATCATCCACTTATAGTGATCGATTTGACCCGGACAGACGTGATATATTTCCGATTTCCACTGGACTGTCTTGGATTCTAACACGTCATAGCTCATTGGAGTATAAGCAGTATACCCTTTGCCTGCTCTAGACCCCTATGATCTACTATACTAGTGCCATCGAGCCAATGGTTACTCTAATATCCCCTTAGTTTGAAGCCTCGTCGACCATGTAGGCCCTAATGTGTGCCCAGCGCGCACGAGTAAGTGTGCTTTAGGCTCATTGTTAACATAAGGCCAAATCTGTAATATAGCACGGACAATTAAGTGCACAATTTTTGTATAAATGCAAAATCCCTCACTGTGAATTATTTAATTCCCTCTCTACAGTTCATTTAATAGAGCCCTTTTGGCGGGCGGTTTGAGTCACAGAAAACTAATTTGATTCTGCTCCTTGATTTAATTAGATTTTATGATGTATGGTATTGCTAATTCGGTGGCTCACCATGCGTTGTCGGCGCCTGTCCCTTGCACTGGCGGTGAGCTGTCAGAGCCCCATTTTTAACAGTATTGAAAAATTCAAGCTTTATTATTGCCCCCTCACTCATTTTCTCCCATCAGGGGGAAAGTAATGAGCTTTTAGTCTCTCCTCTTTCTACTCGTCTCCCTCTTCTCCTCTCTCTCTCTCTCTCTCATACACTAGCTCTTTTTTTTTTTCTTTCCTCTATCTTCATCTCTTTTTTTCTATACACTTTTTCCCTCTTTGAAAACAATGAGAGGATAAAGAGTTAGGGAGAGCTCTGGGGAAAAGAACTGTAAGAGCAGGGAGGCAGAAAGTAGAAATGATGGCACCAGCATACGCGAAACAACGGGGGGGGGGGGTAACACAGAATGAAATGAACAGGGAACAAAATGAACAAATAAGATAGCAGGACGGGGGAAGGATGATCGAGTAAAAGAGTGAGAGAAAAGAATAAATGTGTCAGAGAGAAGTGGAATGTGAACGTGGCGGTGATAGTGAATATGAGAGATAAGTAGCAGTTGGAGAGGGAAAAGGAGAGAGTGAGAGGGGAAAAGGGAGTCATTGAGGAAAATGAAGGAGATCAAGGAAGCAAGAGAGAGAGAGAGAGTGAAGGGGGGGGCAATGGAGATTGTGCCATACGCTTACAGCGCTCCAGGCTTGCTGCTCTGGCATTAGCGCACTGATTCATGAGTTAAGTTTCCCCAACTGCCCACGGCTATTAGCTTTCGGTTCCTTCGCCTGTCATTTAGACTCCAAAGAGTCTTTTGGTTAATGCACTGTTTTAATGAGAGTGCACCACTCGCTAATATATTTGACTGTATGAAAGGTCACAACAGGAAGCTAAACAGATTGAGAGAGAGGGAGCGCAATGGCGGCGGCGCTGTCAAGACAGTTTTTTTTTTCTCGAGCAAACGGATTGGAGTAGGGGGCGTCAGGGGTGGGCGGCGGTGGTTCGGCGTCAACCCCCGTGAGGCAGCCCACGCTACGTTGCCGCCGTTCCACGGCTCGTACCCCCTTTACCCAGCATCCAACTGTGCATAATAGGCCCCGGAACTGATGGGTTACTGCTCCCTCTAATAGTTACGCCCCATCCATCACCGGCGTTAACCAGAGAGAGAGAGAGAGAAAAGTTAGAGAAGGAGATGGAAAGAGACAGGCGATGGAAGGGGCAGACACCGGGAGGAGGCACATGTTTCATTACCCATATAATCACCAGTCTGATTGCCACACAAGCAATATAAGAGCGTCTTACAGCAGCCGCGGGAAATTTATAGCTGTCTGACGATGAGATTCCCACCAACCCGTTAAATATCCCTGGAATGCTGCGCCGATATGGGAGCAATGGAACAAGGATGGTTCCAGAAATGCGGAATAAGACTTGCAGATTGAAACAATTTAGATCATTTCTGTATGTCTTTTTATTTCTGTCTTTCTATAGACCCCTTTTCTGTAAACACGATGACGTATTTTGTGGGCTGAGTGTTAAGTGCAGGCGGAAAAATTCTCTGAACACATTAGTTAACGTTGATTAGCAAGTTTTGTTGGCTTGTTTTTTTAACAATGACTGAAGGAAATACTAGTTTCTCTCAATATGTAATGTCACTCATTCTCCAGGACCACGAGTGCTAGTTTAGAAAGCTAACATTAACCAATGGGACCAGATTATCCGACCCCTACGCCGCTGGCAGACTACTTCGGGAGGAGTAGACGGCTGGCTAACTAGCTATCTAACTAGATTATCTGTCTCCGGAACTGGCTAGTTAGCTAGCTAGCTTGTCCAGAGACTGACAAGCTAGCTAGATAACGCATGCTTTCCTCTCAGTGAAGTAGTCTCCTTGCGGCGAGGAGTGAGGCACAGGGACCATGAACCAGCACCGTCTGCTGTTGGGCCCATTTTCTGTAGCATGGTGGAATTAGCAAGGGAGCTAGCTAACTAGCCGGTTGCTAAATGAGTACAATTTAACAACTTAATGCTTCACTCTTGTCACAGCGTAGGAAAGCTCAGTGCTATCACCAGATGAGTGACAACTTTGTTCAGCTCATTTTTTTGTGATGCATGACAGCATGGCAGAATTAGCAGGCTAAGTAGCCAGCCGTCCGAGTAGCCAACAGCAGCGCTGTAAAAATAAATTGATTGCGTATAAATCTTTAGACGCCTATAGTTAACTATCCTTCAGTAAAGTCAGTCAAAAAAAGAGTCACAGTCATAGTTTGTCATCTCAAATGTATGTGATATCTCGATTCTGGCACCCAACAGCACAGCAAGATGACATTTTCGATGTGTAGTTTTAGCCCACTGCCCACTAGTCTTTCCTTTGTTTAGTCTCCAGCTAACGCCGTGACACAATCATGACGTCAACACAAAAAGGGGTCTATACAGTGTCAACTCCAACTTAAATAAGTGATATCTCCAACCTCGCTATGTTTCGAACCTTTATTTCCAAATGCAAGACAACGGCGAACAACAGCATTATCAAACATTTTGACAACTCCGCATAAACAAGCGGGGGCCTCCGCCCTCCTCCCTCCTCGCTCTTTGTCAACGCAACGCAGCGCACCGTTCTGTCACGGGACACCCGTAAGGGACTGTCTCTGAGCAGCAGAGCCACGTCTAGGTTTGGGCCCCAAACCCCGATAATCTAACAGTAATCCATTCAAAACTAATCAAACATTTACAAAGGTGCCATGACGGGGAGGGAGCTCTATTCATCAGCGTCCTCCATCACCAACACGCAGGCCGACCTCGTTACGCTCGCGGCGTCTCAATCTACCTATGCAAATGAGACAGCGGCACGCGGGGCGAGCGGGGGACTGACAACCAGACTTGTGTACAGAAATTATAAACAAATATTCATCCATTATGGGCGGAGTATGGCGTGCGTCGGGGAAGTGCCTGGCAGTGAGGCAAACTCTTCTTCTGTCGGACGATTATTCACCGAGCAGGAAGTGACAGTGTTGTCAAGGTGAATTAGCAGCATATGTCAAGCTTTTGTTATAAATCCTGGCCTACTGTAACCCTTATTTCCCCCCTCTACGATGTATGTACACGGTTGATGATATATCAACACCGCTTGGTGATTAATAATTCAGCGAGGGTGATTCCACAGGGGGAGTTGTGGTGGGACGTGTAGTGAGGGTTGAGGGTTTTTTTTGGGGGTGAAAAGTGGACTCCCTTCCCTGTAATCCTCTCCCAGTGCCTGTAGGCCTCAGACCTTTTTCCCCCCCATTACCCAAACCATTTGTTTATTGTGCAGTAATTACAAACCTTCAAGCCTAAAGGCAAACTGGCAGAGAGGTGCTCTAATGATGGAGACATTTATAACAATATATCATAACAGCAATGGAATCAAACAATGAATTTATGTCACAGGACGTCGATATCAACGAGCAGCAGAACAACCAGGTGGTTATTACTTCACAGTGAGTCAGGGCTTGTTGGAATATGCGCTTGTTAAGGTAGACTATTATTGATTTGTAATGAACCGCATTCCCCCTTAAAAGCTATAGAGTGTTAGCAGGGTAATATGTTGCATTTTTATTTAGCAATTTCATGCATGTTTGCTTCACAAGGTTAAAAACCACAATCTGTTCCAAGACACAAAAAAAAAAGAAGAAAATGTTCTCATTTTCAGCACTCCAGAAGCCATTTAATGCTCCCTGTGTAAGAGTGGCAATCCCTATTACCGCTGGATAAAGTGTACCCTTTTTTATTTGAAATGAAAATGTCAGTAATTTCTTTTGAGATTGATGACTCCTTGCACGCGGGCCCAATAAATGAAAAATTGATGAGGCTCAGTTCTCTCTTTTAATATTTAAGGCAATATTAAAGTCTCTCTTACATCTCATGGAAATAGTTTTATTTAAAAGGAATAAGACCATTGGGCATTGTTTACTGAACACCTCATGCATGTTTTATAAAGCCGGTGGCTCTTGGAGGAATTCAAAGGCCCTTGAAATCGTTACTGTTTTGCAGTAAGTATAAAACGACTTAAGAGGAAGTCATCGGCGTTGTTGTGGAGCTGCTCTCGTGTTGTTGGATGCGGGGCTGCTTTGATGAGGGTTGCCAGTGGTGGATAGCGGTGCCAAAAAAAAAGGGAGGAGGGAGTTGCACAATAAATGGCTGAGATTTTATTTCTTCTATTGGGTCGTAATGTGTGCTCGGTGAGGAAATTGATGTTTAATGTGGCTGAGCGGACGAATGGGATGAATTGCCATTTAAAACAAAGACCCATGGGTTGAAAAGCGAGGGAGGAGGGGAGAAGTTAGAAGTAGGACAAGGAGAGGAAGCTACTTGAACTGTTCGGATAGTTTAAAACAAGCCAGAGGCAAGGAGAGTCCCATGCAAAGGCGGAAAATGATACCCAGGTATTACCGGCTAAATTGTCTCGGTTCAAATAGTTCTTCAAATGGGTTGAAACAGGGAGCTCATAGGTATGAAGATACACAATGCACCAAATCGAGCAAAGGAGTTCATACCTTACAACAAAGCCTGACCTGTGATGGCTTTTATATGTGCAAAGAAAGCTAAATAATGCTGACTAAAGCTTTGGCCTCCAGTTAAATTACTGACCTCAAAATACTTAAAGGCAGATGGTGGGAACTTTAAGGAAACAAAGCCCTGCTAGGATCATTTATGACATATTTAAAGGGGAGCTATGCCCATTTTCAAAATTCATAAATGTTATTCTTTTGGTTAAGACCAAAGGACCATATTACTATGGCTGTCAATCGATTAAGACATTTTATTGTGATTGATCGCATGATTGTCCATAGTTAATTGCGATTAATCGTACATTTTTTATCTTTTCAAAATGTACCTTAAAGGGAGATTTGTCAAGTATTTAATACTCTTATCACCATGGGAGTGGGCAAATATGCTTGCTTTATGCAAATGTGTGTATATATTTATTACTGAAAATCAATTAACAACACAAAACAATGACAAATATTGTCAAGAAACCCTCACAGGTACTGCGTTTAGCATAAAAATATACTCAAATCATAACATGGCAAACTCAAACCCAACAGGCAACAACAGCTGTCAGTGTGTCAGTGTGCTGACTTGACTATGACTTGCCCAAAAACTGCATGTGATTATCATAAAGTGGGCATGTCTGTAAAGGGGAGACTCGTGGGTACCCATAGAACCCATTTTCATTCACATATCTTGGGGTCAGAGATCAAGGGACCCCTTTGAAAATTGCCATGCCAGTTTTTCCTCACCAAAATTTAGCACAAGTTTGGAGCGTTATTTAGCCTCCTTCACTACAAGCTAGTATGACATGGTTAGTACCAGGGTTTCTAGTTTCATATGATGCAAATATCTTCCCTCCAGCTGTTAAACTGAGCCCGCTTCAACTTCAAAATCGCAAGTTGCCTTAATGCGTTAAAGAAATTAGTGGCATTAAAACTAATTTGCATTGACGCGTTATCGAGTTAACTTTGACAGCCCTACCTCTGACCTCAAGATATGTGAATGGAAATGGCTTATACACACTACACACAAGTCTCCCCTTTTCAGACATGCCCACTTTATGCTAATCGTATGCAATTTTAGAAATATTTTTAAAATGGTGTATTTCTGGTGTGTTCTTTATACAGTAAAATGAAAGTTTTTCTAAAAGTAGATTTTTAAAATCGCAATATATCGCCTTGCTTACAGTATCGAAATGTATTGAATCATTACCCCTGTATCATGATACGTATCGTATCGCCAGATTCTTGCCAATACAACTAATGTTTAAGATGCCACTCTGTTCTTATGGCTACATACAGTATTTGTTGCCCAGTGAGACATTTAACCGAGATTTAGGTTTAGTAAATTAATTGTTGGAAGTATCAATTTTTCATCACCAAAAATGGTTGTATACATGTGCGAGCATGCTGGCAGTATGCTCGCACATGTACACACACACACACATTAATAAAACAGCATATAGTGGAAAACCTCCTATACCAGCAGGGCACAATCAGCAGCTCCAAGTTGAGGAGCCCATTACATTGTAGTGGTGGTTAACAGGGACATTCGAACTGAGAACCAAGATACTCCAGCTCCCATTTAGACAAATTAAATCAAGTCCCATGATGCTTTATGTATCTGTTGCCTGGGTTACACATCCTAGCACACCAGGCCCCTTGATGGAGGGCGGAATGAAGCCTTTTATATCAGATGCTTCGACAACAGGGGGTGACTACTACCTGCCAACTATTATCAAAGGCACTGGTTTCATAGCCCTGCCATATTTTTTGATTGATCTAAATTACACGTCAGTGAGTGCTGCGGTAACATGATCTATAAAGAGATAGCGACTACTTGTACATTATTAAACTCCCCGAGCGGCTGCTCTGCTTTTGGATTGCCGTAATTATCTGTGCTGGAGGCACAACAAGTGGCCCAAACACAGCTGTTAGCCTGACTGCGCACCCGAACACTGGTTGGCATTAATTGTTTCTGAACAGAAGCTACATTTGGCAGAGGTTAACATTAAGAGGAGGGGCGGGAAACATGCCTTTATGTCTGCTTCTAAAAATGAAGCATGTGTGCAGTTTGTCAATTTTTTTATGCTTTTATTTGAACATCAGAAAAACTGAGGATATTATTGTGCAACAACAACGAAAAAAGTCTTGTAGTTTTTGGGAAGAAATTGGTTGCAGACAGAACTGTGGTCCCAAGGTGAAATCCAAAACAATACGGGGGAGCACAGGATGTGCAGCTCAACTGCTATTTCTCTTTACATCTTCTCTCCAGTATCCCATGAACAGAGATGAATTAGAAATTGGTGCTTTTATATATTTTAAAAAGAAGAAATTCCAGTAAATCCTCCTGGCTTTAACGGTAGCTGCCTGTGGCCTTCTGACTTCCCATATATCCCATCCTGTAGGAGAGAGAGAGAGATAGAGTCAGCTAGGGAGGAGGGCATTCTGGGATACCTGAGGGACCTCTGTGGGACTCTGGTGTGGGTCATGTGACCCGTGGTGTCCGACTCTGTGGCACCAGTCAGGGTTTGTGGCCAAGTGCTGGTGTTGTGGTGACAGAGACGGTAAACAGGACGTATCGGTTTTACCGCAGCGCAGATCTGACTCTCTGTATGAGCGCATGCTGTACATTTCAACTAAGAGAGAGCATGAAAAAGTGAAAACTTACTGGGAGACGGGGAGGTAATAATAGTTCTATTAAGGATCACGGAAATCACACAATCACCTTGCTATGAGGTTGTTCCGTTGCAGTTCTATGTAAAAGCAGAACATGCATGTAAACAGATTTTTTATTAAAGGAAATCCATACACAAGCCCCCATAATGTGTTTGTCTTGGTTTACATCACCACACACCATCAACGTCTCTCGCTCGCGAGCCTTATTCCACGTTTCACCTTTTACGAGGACTGCTTGGGAGTGGAACAGCAGATGCAGACATTGAATTCGAATTCATACAAGGCAGACATAATATCAGGCAATATAGAGGCAGACAGAGAGGCTATTGAAATGCAAATAGACTGCTGGGGCCGCGGCAGCAGGGAAAAGAAATTGGCCAGGATGACAATGCAAGTAAACCACTCCAGTTTGTCAAGAAGGCCACGCTTTGTCACAAAACTGGGAATGGATTTCAGCACAAGTGCTGCTACAGCACTAAAAAGAATAATATTCAAAAATAGGAGGAAAGGAGAAATAAAATAGTTGCCCACTGCACAACTCTCATGTTAAGATTGAGGAATGCCTGTAAAGTTAACGTTTTTTACTGCGTTTATTGCAGTGTGTTTTCCAAGGGACCCTCTTATGTGTGCTGGTTTTATGGCGGACCATGAACGTGAGTGATGTTGAGGGCGAGCGCATGCATGTGCACGCCGGTGCTAGCGCGCATACATACATACACGCCTTCTTCATGCTTCATTCTCCTCGCGAGTGGCCTTTCAGTGCGCGGCGTGTTTTTGTTAGTCAGGTTGGCACGCTCCATCAGGAGGGGGGGACACAGAAACTGGGAGGCCTCGCCGGACCCTCAGCCATAATAAATTACCTACAAGTGCTGCAGAACAATAACACACAAAAAAAGTGCGAGCCATCCATTTCGCCACCATTTACAAGAAATCAATATCAATACTTAATGCAATGCGGATGAAAAATGAGCAGAGATACAGGGGCATAATACAAGCTCAAATGAAAGACCTTGGAGTGTTGCTTCTCAAGGGTTTGGGGGGGATGAGGAGGGAGGCAAGGTGTGAAAAAAAAAACTGAAGTATAAGAAAGCAATATGCCTTTTTGTTTTTGTCCATCTATTTTTGTAGTTTAAGTTTCATAATAATAATCTCTTTTCTCAGCTCGGTTGTTTAATTGTTAATCAATGCACAATTTTGGGTCGCCAACAACCCGGGACGGAACATGTACAAACATCTATTTAAAATATTAGGAAACAGAAAGTAATATTTAATGCTGTACTTTTTTAAAAACTTAAACATAGCAGCATTGGAGGCGACCATCCAACAGCAGATCAGCTGAATGCGCGGACATTTCCTTAACAGATCTCTTTACCATGTCACAAATGAATCATCTGTTAAAGATAAACATGATCTATATTTGTCCTCGAGGCTTTGCCGCATGATGTCATCTCAGCCTTAACGTCCCATTTCATTGTGGTGGTCGGTGATGTATTGCAGATCTTTGCACGCATAGAATTCTTGAGCCTTTTTGACTGAAGGAGGATAAAGATACTAAAGTAAAAAAAAAAAAAAAAAAAATTGCATATAAATAGCAACCCTGTCTCCCTCAAAAATTATGTTCCCATACAACTAAACTACAAAACCAAAATACCTTTTTAGGGAAACATATTTTCCCATATTACGGTGACATTTTTTAAACCGTTTTAAACACGTGATAACGTTGTGAATGGAAACAAAACAAAACCAAAACGCAACAAATCTAGTTAGTTAGGTTCAGGCAACAAAACTACTTGGTTAGGTTTAGTAAAACGATATCATGGACTGTCAATCGATTAAGAAATTGAATCCTGATTAATCGCATGATTGTCCATAGTTGATCGTGATTAATCGCAAATTAATCACACATTTTTTATCTGTTCAAAATGTACCTTAAAGGTAGATTTGTCAACATGGGAGTGGGCAAATATGCTTGTTTCATGCAAATGTATGTATATATTTATTACTGGAAATCAATTAACAACACAAAACAATGACAAATATTGTCCAGAAACCCTCACAGGTACTGCATTTATCATTATAAATATGCTCAAATCATAACATGGCAAACTCAAGCCCAACAGGCAACAACAGCTGTCAGTGTATTAGTGTGGTGACTTGACTATGACTTGCCCCAAAACTGCATGTGATTATCATAAAGTGGGCTTGTCTGTGAAGGAGAGATTTGTGGGTACCCATAGAACCCATTTTCATTCACATATTTTGAGGTCAGAGGTCAAGGGAACCCTTTGAAAATGACCATGCCATTTTTTTCTCAACAATGGATTCCTTCAGTTTTTTTGTTTCATATGATGCCAGTATTTTCACACGGGTCACAAACAGCGGTCTCCTGGGAGATAGTCCGGTGTTTGTTGGACCCATCCACCTCCCCTCCCGCACGTCAGTAATGGACTTTCTTGCTTGTTATACCCGTTATTATTCAATAACGATTTCATTCAACGTATTTTCATTCACGGTTGCTCAACATACTACGTCACCTGCTCTGAGCCTCTCTTGTTGTATTACGTCACTCGCTGCGGCCGTCCACAGACTTACAAAGGTATTTGAGAACGTAATTTTTAGGAGACAGGGCTGAAAAATAGCAGAGCCATGGAGTCTTTTCCTTCAAAGATATCAATTTGTTTACCACAAGGAATATGTCATCTGTCTCCCTATGAAGCCAAATGTATTTTTTGTTGTTTTTTGGAGTGATTCATGTTGTATTACACATCCACATAGCATGGATTGTGTCAGTGGTGCTGTCACATGACTGCCAGGTGCATCACCGGCCTCAATTAGGCTTGTCACCTGCAGTGAAAGGCCCTTTTAAATGGTGCTTTTGTGTTGAAGTTGCCCATTCCTTGTGGTTTGGTGAAGTTTAAACTGGTTCCCTGGAGGGCTCGCTAGCAGTTTAGTCAAAGTTTGTATCCTTTTGTCGTTCTCCTATCTCCACCGCAACACCCTCCCTTTTTTAGTCCCCGATGGCATATGCACTATTTCAGCATATGAACCGTAGTTGTGTGGGTGAGATTACCACACAACTCTAAAATTACATTTCTGCTTTGGAAAAAGCTTTTTTTGCTTTTGAATGAGTGGTACCTTTTTATGCAGGTTGACCGTAAGAGAAAAAAAAAAATTTGATTGTAAAATCTGAAACCTGTTCAGCTAAATTATGAATATTTTTCCACCGTTGTTTTCCATCCACCTCCTGCTTCCCCGAGCGTGGTCGTCTCAGCCCCTCCATCTGTCACCAGTAGATGGCACTGCAGCCAAGTCCTCATACAACGCAGCAGCCACCAATTTCACCTGCCAGCTCCGGCTGCCAAAGAAAAAAGTGCAAATGTATTTGTTTCACCCTGGCTCTGAGGGCTTTTTCAGCCGTTGTGTTCAGAGGCCAGATGCAGTGTGTGTGACACAGAGAGAGAATATCAATAACCAATATGCTCACAGCGGGCCAGTGGCCGACGGTTCCAAGTCCTCTAAGCACACAGCGGCGATTCCCCTTTTAAAGTCTGTCCCTATTCAAATTACACCCTTGTTGCCCTGAAAACACAAATGATCGCGGCTTTGGTGATAAGCAACCAAAAACGGAGCATTTTTGTTGTCTCTCCCTCTTTGTACTCCAGTTACTCGGGTTACGGGCCATCAAAAGCAGCGCGTATATACTTTACTATTACGTCTGCCTACCTCTGACTTATCAAAAGGCAAATAACATCAATTAGTCTTTGGAGGATAGAGTATTTTTTGTATTGTTAAAGGTCTGGTGTCGAGTTCTGAGGGGAGCCATTGTCCCTTCTTGAGCTCGAGTCCTTTAGAGTCCATAAGTGTTTATTGAACTCAATAGAAAGCACGGGGACAAAGGGACCTGATATTCCTTACTCACTTGCTGCATAGTTTGTATCATAATTTCCACTATAAGCTGTTGCAATCGGCGCTGTGTGAGGAATTTTGGCAGCTGTTCAATGTGGCTCTTTGAACCCAAGCCGGCCCGGTTGTATTGCGGGGTTCCACCTTTTTGCAGACCGATAATAAACCCCGAACCATGGTTGTTGACTTTGAGGGTATTTGGGATTTCATGTGTGGAATTAGGAGGTTATGTGGTGGGGCTGAGCACTGAAAGGATTGTGGTTTGACATGACATGTGAAGGCTGCTGTCCATTGTTGTGATGTGGAGCTGCAGGCGAAGAACTGGAGAGAGAGAGAGAGTGTTTGGATTTCTTAAGATTTTTGAGAGACAAAAATGCTCTTCAGTGTACAGATTATATCTGAAATATAGAAGACACTCATGCTTTTAATCTACTATAATGTACTTTAAGCATACCAACTCATTCTAGACCACAGCAATAGAAAAGATACAACTTTATCAAGCATCCACAGATGGAAAATCATCTTCATTTGTATTCTGCTACAAATCTCTACTTGTATTGTTGATGAGAAATACACCTGGAATCAAACATGTCCGTACATTTCTCTCCCAGACAGATAAGTAAGCGATATATCAGAGTAGAGTGTGACAAAGTTCACTCTCTTGTCCCTCACGTTGCCCCAGGCTGGATGAGCTCATGGCTGTGCAGTATTGGAATCAAAGCAAAGTGTTTGGTTGAACTGAGGGGTGGACCTCGGTGCCACAGTGTCAGCGCTAACATCACTGAAACGCACACACTCGTCACTCACCGTTGTTTTTTTGAGCGGCGGTGTCGCTATAATGTAAAAAACACACCTCTTGGTCACTTCAGTTCTCAGAGTAATAGTTCAACATTTTGGGAAAACATGTGTGTTAATGCCGAGAGTTACGTGAGAAGATCATTCTCATATCTGTCTGTTAAATATAATGGTGGAGTCAGGAGAAGGTTAGCTTAGCATAAAGACTGACATCAAGGGAAACAGTCAACCTGGCTCTGTCTAAAGGTATTTTTAAAAAAAACACCTACTGTACCACTAGGTTGGGCTGTCAAAGAATATTCTAAATTCAAATATATATATTTGAATAGTAAAAAAACAACAACAGATATTTGAATATGAAAATTTATATTGAATAAAGTAGCACTAGTACGCACTGAATGCACCGCATGACAGGAGTCACACAACGCCACTTTCATTAATTGAAAATGAAATGTAACGTTAGGTCAAACTGAAAGAGGAATAATTCAACAACAACCGCAATGAGAGAGAGTGACACCGTGTCCTCACAGCAAGCGTCATGTAAACAAACCGTGTATCAGTTGTGTGCTCGAGATCACACTGGAGCCTTAACCACTTAAATGATGGGTGAGTAGTACGTGCTATCTTCCGATGTTTGGGCTTTTTAAACAGAAAACACACAGTAAATGTTGTGATATTTACTGGAAATGATACAGAATAAAGCCAACACCAAGTAGGAAACTTCCAGGTGATCTCTGGCGATTTCCCTTCAGCCAGCCGCCTCCTTATTTAGTTTTTTTTGTGAAACAAGGAGGTATCGTATAGATAACTCCTCATTTCAACTTCACCAATCAGCCGTTCCTTGTCCGTTTTGGCGCTTTCATCGTGAGCGACAGGAATAAATCGAATAAACATATCTTATCGCAATACTAAGCATATTGTAAAATGTTTAAAATCGCAATAAGATAATTTTGTCACATAACTATCATGATAATAGCATATCATGGGCCCCTGGTGATTCCCACCTCTACTGATTAACACATTATAGCCAGTTTTCTTTAATCCATATGAAAGCAGATTAAGTTTGTCGCCACAACGTCATTTGGAAAACAGGAGGAGACGAGGTTGATCGGCAAAAAAATGAATAAGGGTATTTCCCAAAATGTCAAACTATTCCTTTAAGGAGCAGACTGAGGCAGATAGTCTAATGATGTCTTCTTAAATCATGTCTAAGTCTTCATCATAGGTCTTTATTATCAGCACTTTGTATTCAAACAGTGAATGTAGCTAAAGGCATCAGTACTCAAAGTCTGTTTGTTTGTGTTGCAATTTGAGATTAAGCGTCGAGGTTCATCGTGTTTGCTCATTCTGAAGTAGTTGGTGCAGCGTATTACAACTTAATTGCCAAAATGTAGCTTCATGTTGAGTGATATTAATTTCAGTGGTGTTGAAATTCGGGGGTCATCAAACCAAAAATTGAATGACTACACCCACTCGGTTCCATTAATATCATAAAATCTGAAGCTTACTTTCTGCCTCACCTCTCCTGATCTGTTCCTCCTTTCCTTTCCTTTCCTTTCCTCCTCCCTCCCTCCCTCCCTCTCTCTCTCTCTCTGGCGATGATTTTTTAGATCACTTCCATTAACACCGGCATGCTGAGCTCTAATTACTCACTCACTCAGCGTTCTGGGCTGCCCGCCGCTCGTTTGGGTAAGCAATGTGGCCCGTTAGCAAGATGCTTGTTAACTGAATGCACTTAATTATATAAGAAGATAATTACATGTAAACGTTGCTTCTAAAAGCAGCCATCCAGCCCCGCTTGCTGATTTAATAGGCGCATGTTTAGGATCCCTGTTTTGTTTGTTTTAGAGCGAGGTGATTAATTGCCTGCTCTGATGAATCTGCCGGATGTCGTCTCCACGGTGGCACAGGCCCAATCGCACGAGGTTTATGAATGCATGTTTATTTGCCTTTGTGGATGATTATAATACGGAATGTGCTGAACTTAAGCCCATGATTTTAACTGATGTTCAAGTCTTTTACCCTGAGCTAAATTTAACCATGTTTAACCACTCGAGAATAGATACAAATGATCAATAGTTCCTCCAAAATACAACATTAAGACAGTAAAAACCTTGAGGAACACCATAGAAAAAGCCATGATGTGATTTGGTATCAAACACTTTTGACATTTGGAGATTTCTGCAAGAATTGCATTTTTCGGTGATTGGATGGTGAGCACTTCTGTTCTGTAAACTGCTCAGAAACCCCCTTATTGTCAATCTACCTAGGAAAGCCACCCATCCTCTGTATGCCCTAGGTCTCCAGTTTGTGGCTGTGAAGTTTCATGAGGCTGTGATTATCCTAGAGGTCACCACAGGTCATTTTATACAGTGAGGTCAAGTTTCAAAAAATGGTCTCACTACAATGAAAAGGCTACTATGGGGACTAACATCATCACACATGAATACAATTGGGCTCATTGGATCCACAATACTCACAGCTTTACAGTGATACCCAATTTATGCAATTCAAAGACTGTTGAATATTAAAATATTAAAATACACCATTTTAGTATAGGCGAAAATAATACATTTATACTGTATCCCAAATAACTGCACGTTTTTAGGGTCAAGGGACCCCTTTGAAAATGGCCATGCCAGTTTTTCCTCCGCAAAATTTTGCGTAATTTTGTTGCGCTATTTAACAATCTTCCCAACAAGATAGCATGACAGTTGGTACCAATGTATTCCTTAGGTTTTCTAGTTCCATATGATACCAGTATCTTCACTCCAGCTTGAAAACTCATCCCGCAACAACCTCTGAAAGACAGAATAGCGACCGGGTCCGATGGCGGAGACCGTCAGCGTTTTAAGGGGTTAAATAATCACACCAGAACAACCTGCATCTCCTTCCTTCTAAAAAAAAAAAAAAAAGCATGACAATGATTCATTTATCAATATTCTATGGTCCAGGGCAAATGATGCGGCTCTAAGCTGAATTTCATTCAAGCTCCTGTCAAATGAAAGATTATTTAGTGTGTTTTAAGAAGGCGGAGTGCAGGGTGGAGATAGGGGTCAGAGTTGGAGGGCTCCCCAGGGAGGTCCCGAGGGTCTCGGGGACATCAGTCGTCCATTATGAGCTAATCAGGAGGGGGAGTGCGTTTGAGACCATGTAGGGGGAGGAAAGGATAGAAAGAAAGAGAGCCGCCACGTGTTGTGTGTGTATAATGTGTGTATATGCTGAGTCCATGTGGGGGCAGGTGTGTGTGTTGGGGGAGAAGAGAAGAGGCCTTGCTCGCATCTCTTAATCTCTTAAAGCAGCAGAAGGCCTGATCCCCCAGGACGTTATCCACGGAGGCTCATGAACATGGGACAGACACCTCCAGCCTCCAGATGCTTGCAGTTCGATACAGTCCCCAAGACTGACATCCACCCATACTCTCACAGGGCTCCTTGCACAGCCCAGGGGACCCGCTGTGTTAAGAACACGATATGGTATTTACAAAAAAATATTTGTAAATGGAGGCCGTTCGGCTGTCTGTAATGGGCCCGTCCATGCTGCCGTTTCCCACCCTGCTGCCTCCCCGTGTTTAGGGAGGAGGGCTCGAAATGCAAACCAGGAGGGATGAATGTCTGGAGACGCCTGGCTCGGACTGCTACTGTCTCATCCAGTCAGCCGACACGTCCACTCGGCGACTTTAAATCACTCAACTAGAGACAAGCTAACAGCTCCTTCACTTACCGCAACAGAAATGAAATCCCCGAGAACTCTGATGAGTGAAAGTGCATCGAAAACATTAAGTCATATTTCATTTCAGGCGCGCTTGTTGGAGCAACGCCGCAGCGGATGTGAGGCTGTGAAATTTCCAGTAAAATGTGTAATGTTTTTTTTTTTTTTTTTTTTTGAACAAGCACTTTCTGATAATAAATTGATGTTTCGATTAGATGGGCTTTATTCGTGACCACTCAGGAAACAAATACACCACAAGAAACAAAATATTGAAAGGGAAAACTCCATTGATTTCCTTTTTTTTTCATAGAATGAGGGGAAAAAGCCCATAGCTATGATGCACTAAAAGGACTAATAGAGCTGCTTATGATAAACTGATATCCCCTGTTTGTGATACTGTAGTTTAAAATGTCATAGCTGGTAAACCCGGAAATCTCCCAGGTTCAGTCGATTTCGCAATATTCGGGGGTTGTAGGTTGAGAAATCAAAATTGTTGTTGAACTCGATTCAGTTAAGCTTTTAATAAGAGAGGAATGCAACACTCTTCCAACACGCATAAGCCGTCTATCCACTTACGATGAGCGGGGCAGCCATTTTTAAGATTACTTGAACAGATAGCACGCTTTATTCCAGAGAACACTTAATTATACTGCTTGTTTGCAGTGTTCATTTGGAGGATACATGGATTGGTAGCCTGTAAGTAGAGGCTGCTCAGGGAGGATTGGGTGTATCGGAGACACCTGATCCATCCCCAGGCGCACTTTTACAGCCTCTGAAATGAGACGCATCTTTGATTTGCTTGCCCTGTAAACAGACAGAGACATGAAGGAGCTCTGGTCTCAGCCTCTCGCTCCGAGCTGCCAAAGATTCACCGGCTGAGAAGTGGACACAGTCACCTTCCTGGCTTGGACACAATTTTTTTTGTTTTGCGTAAGGCTGTCAATCAATTGAAATATTTAATCCTGATTAATCACATGATTGTTCATAGTTGATAGTGATTAATCCCAAATTAATTACACATTTTCTATGTGTTCAAAATGTACCTTAAAGGCAGATTTGTCAGGTATTTAATACTCTTTATCAACATGGGAGTGGGCAAATATGCTTGCTTTATGCAAATGTATGTATAAATTTATTATTGGAAATAAAACAATGACAAATATTGTCCAGAAACCCTCACAGGTACTGCATTTAGCATAAAAAATATGCTCAAATCATAACATGGCAAACTGCAGCCCAACAGGCAACAACAGCTGTCAGTGTGTCAGTGTGCTGACTTGACTATGACTTGCCCCAAACTGCATGTGATTATCATAAAGTGGGCATGTCTGTTAAGGGGAGACTTGTGGGTACCAAGCTCCCTGGAAGAGCGCCGGTCTATGAAGCTTATTTTTGTAGTGGCCAAACGGCGGTACTACAACTTCCATGCCGGTCACGTGATGCCATTGGGCTCAAAAATACTTTTTCTCATAGACTTACACTGGGAAAGAGACGTCTGCAACTTAGCAGATCAATCAACTTCCCAGTATGAACACTTGAATAGCTCTTATTTAAATATTTAGGTCCTAAAAGTTGTAAAATGTATTAATAGCCGAATCCAGAGTTATTTTCCTTCCTCCGTTCATGTGAATGAGCCCCAGACCGAGGCTGGAGCAAGGGCTGGGAGGCGGAGTTAAAGGAAATGCTACTGCGCCTGCTCTATGGGCCCAATGGATGCAGAAGATCGCTGGATGATCCGGGTACTTTATCACTGGGCAGTCGGGCCATTTTGGCTTCATGCCCCACTGAGCAACTCTCATAGGAATGAACAGGAGCCAGCCTCCAACACTGTATCCAGTTCTCTTTATACATCCATGGTGGGTACCCATGCCAGGTTTTCCACGTCAAAAATGTAGCGCCAGTTTGGAGCGTTATTTAGCCTCCTTCGCGACAAACTAGTTGGCACCAATGGATTCCTTAGGTTTCATAGTTTCACATGATGCCAGTATCTTCATTCTAGCTTTGAGAAGATAGTTTTGTTCTACACTGCCACATCAGATGGCTAATAAAACTTTTTTTTGCTGAAATTGAAAACTTTGTGAGTCGTCTTATCAACAACGTTCAGATGTTCTTCACTAGTTTCTCTGTCACGGTTACAAGCCATTTTTTTACCTCATAAGTTTGAAAACAAACACATGCATACACAAACACTGAGACTACATAGATTCTTGTTGTTTGGGTTCACTCATTCCCTGGGGCCTCCTCTCGGCCTGTCAACACGAGGGCCACGACACGTCCGCGGACAGACTGACAGCCTGTTGCTGGGGGCTGCAGGGCCACCGGTGGAAGTCTGATTAGATTGTACAACATATTCAGAGGAAAGATAAAACCACTATGGGATATAGCTTTAGATGGGCCGATAGGGAAGTGTCAAGGGTATGTTGTAATCTAGAGAGGTTACAGATTTGTTGTCTGAGCGCAGGATCTAATAACTTGTGTTACAGTTGGTGCCTTGAGGAGGCCGAACAGGTTCTGCAGTGTGATGAGATGTCATGTACAATGCAGCTTTGTGAGGACTGCTTAACAATCAGCCAAAAATGTAAGAAAATACATAAAACAGGTTTAACAAAAGTGAGGTTAATTATTCAGTATTTGTTATTTACATTGATTACTCCCAAGTTTGTTTGTTTTTTTGCTTTATTATACGAAATTGCAAACCTTTAAGGCTTATTTGAATAGTCAAAAACATCAATAGGTGTTGACACAGTACAAAAAATTGCACACCCGAAACAAAACAAAACCTTCAAACAAGAAATTGTTGTATTAATCAACATCACATTTAGAGGGTGTAGCAGTATATCTTTAGATTGAAGCCAGCGCTGAAACGCAAGCTATGATTACTCCAAGTGTAAGGACAAAACTAGGAGTTATTATTTCATTATTGACCACTAATGTAATGTAACCCCGCTGATAATAAATAGCAACGTATAAGTAGAGCTTAAAGAGATTAATATTGCAGTTAATTTATAACAAAGAAGTAGGCTAGCTGCACATAATTAATATTAATTAACATAATTAATATTAATTAATGAATTAACTATATTTAAGGATACCTCTTTAGTGAAATATAGCAGCTGCACTTCTGTTAAAAAAAATTGACTGTTATATAGGGATATTAATTTACTGTAGTTGCGGATAAAAGACATAACTTTACTGTGTCGATTACTTAATTAAAAAATTTGGCCTGTACAATGTAACTCATGCTTTATTGTAATATTCTTATTGGCTGTATGTTTTACAACCTATGCAGCTGCAATATCTAGTATTTTAATACAAGCTATAATATATTATTTGAAACAAGTTATTTGCAGCCGGTAGTCTAACTGACCACCGAACAGTTATTAGTTATTAAGTTGTTTTGCACATAGCTACACTTTGCAAAGTTAAATGCATCTGTTTTACCTAGTGTGTGTCTGTTACGTGTGCTAACATGTGTGTCAAAGGACCATTGTGTAACATTTAGGGGGATCTATTGGCAGAAATGGAATATAATATTAATAAGTATGTTTTCTTTAGTGTATAATCACCCGATAATAAGAATCGTTGTGTTTTTGTTACCTTAGAATGGGTTGTTTATATCTACATAGGGAGCGGGTCCTCTTCACGGAGTCCGCTATTTTGCTCTGCCATGTTCCAACAGTAGCCCAGAACGGACAAACCAAACTCTGTTAACTTTTCCTGCTCGGACCGGAGTCGATAACATTACTCGCACCCGTCGCTGGCATGCCAGCGGCTCTAGAGAGGGCCATTTGCATTTTTGCGTCAGCCACCATAGCTCTCCAACATGCTTGGCACACACGAGAGGCTTCAATTGGTTGCATTCTCCGCACCTCACTGTTAGATACCGTGAGATCCTACACGCTGGACCTTTAAGGCCTTTACACACCGGGGGCGTGACAAATAAACGACACGAAAATGCAAAAAATACTCGCCTGCGAATATTATAAGTCTAGGGCTTTTATTGTGAAAGGTAAGAGCAGAAGGAGTGGATCTGGTTCGCACTGCTTTCGTCACGGTTGAAAGGAGTAATAAACTCAACCGGTTCCGCACAACGCGATTGGTTGATGCCTTTATTTGCGGTGCGAAAGCTGGGAAAATTGACCTCGTAACGGAAAAAAATTACATTGCTTTTTCGCCGCGTAATATTCGCGTTATGTGTGAAAGTATTCATGACAAAAACAACAGTTCGAAAAAATATATTGTTGTGCAAATTAATCGCACAAAAAAATGCCCCTGGTGTTTAAAGGCCTTTACAGACAACCAAACACAGCAGATCATTTTCTCTATTTACTGAAAAGTGCCATCAGAACAATCCTATATATAACTTATTTTGCTCATAGCTACACTATTTAAAGTAAAATGTGTGTGTGTCTGTTATTGTGTGTGTATTTCCGTCTAAACCTGACTGTTTATCACATTAATGCCATGCCACCTCTTGTTTATCCAGACAGATGAATCATGGCTTAATTGGCTGTAATGAGCTCAGTTGTTTTTAATAAACTGGCAAAGTGAAGGAGTGGAGTGGTGGGAGTTACAGGGCCGAGCAGCCCAGAGTTAAAAAAAATCCCGTTGATGTTTTTAATTTAAACGCTTCATGATCTGTCATCGTGTAGAAGGACAGCTGTGCATCCCCCCCCCCCCCCTTAAATTTGCACAGTAAGATTTTACATCTCCATACATAAATTTGACAATCTGCCGTATAAGCCGAGAGAGAAATGTCATGATTTTTCGATGTGCTGTGACCTTTCCTGTTGTGGGCTGAGAGAGAGTCAGAGAGGAGCAGTGATGAGTCAGGAAGAGGTGGATGGAGGGACGGCGAGTGTTGCTCCTCCTCCAGACAGTCTGCCTCCACTCTGTGAACATGAAGCGGTGCGGTCGGCTAATGTGGCCGGGGAGAGAGCAGCGGAGCTAAGATGTCATGTCTGTCTGTTGGCTAACAATTAAATGTGGCACCTCAAGCAGATCAATTTGACTTTGAGGCTTCAGGTTTGAACTCCTCGCTCATCTCTCACTCACTGGCTCTCTCTCTCTCTCTCTCTCTCTCTCTCTCTCTCTCTCTCTCTCTCACTCTCACTGCTGCAGTTTTTTTAAATTCTCCCTTTTGGCACGTAAACACCTCTAATTTCCTCTGCAATGCACCTCACACTTAACCACCTTATCTCTTTATGTTTTCCTCATCTTCTCCCTTTATTAGACACCTTATCTGTCTGCTTTTTTTTTTTTTTTTAAATGACAGGCTGCTGAAAAGTCAGAACTTGAACAGATTCAGAATAGAAACGGAGCTAAAAAAGCAGAAAACGGCACACGCCACGCGCCAGACAGACTCCTACTCCAGGACGGAGACGAGCGACGCTGCAGGGAAACACAACACCAGCACAAACCAGCACTTGAAATATCAACGCTCCAGCCTTCTAATTAAAGCCAAGACTAATGGGCCCTAATTGCATCGCTAAAATGTACCAGTTCTCTTCTCTCTAGTGTAACTTGACTACACTTCTCCCCATATGGATTAATGGGGACCGGAGCTGCAAACTAAAAAGCAGTTAATTTATCGGAAGATCTGTTAGGGGGGATGAAAAGGGGGGGGGGGGGGGGGGGGGGAGAAAAACAGCAGAGGAGGAAGAGGAGGAGGAGGAGGGGTTGGCAGAGAAGTACATTATCAGCCTCTTGTTATTGAAAATGCATTTCATATCTGTCTCCAGAGGTTTGCATTTGGATTAAGCTTGTTAATTTTACTTATTCTTCACATTGGCCGGCACCCAAACCAGTTTACTCTGTTGTAAAGGAAGACCGGCTCGCAGGACAACAGTTACATTAACTACTTGTGCTTTTAATTATATAACGAGAGTGGTTACTTAGTGGAGAGAAAGGGGAGACAAGGGGCTGGGGGGAAAAGGAGGGGAGAAGAGGAGGGCTTGTTGATGGTGTAGATATGATGCCGGGCTTTAAAATGTTTCTGCTCCTTTTGTGTGGTTTCTTTTGTTTATCAAGGTAAAAAGAAAGAAAGCCGGAGCCATTTTATGCGGTGAGCGAGACAAAATGTACTCAATACGACTACAATATACGTGTTTAAATTACTCTTTCCCCCAGGTGGAAAACCATTAAGCTTGGTGCAGCAATCTGCTTTTCTCTCTCTCTCTCGCTGTCTCTCCACCGTCCTGATCTTTCTTTGTTGTTGGTTTACTCTTCATAATAGCTTTTTATCAAATCTTGCTATTAATCCATTAGAGGGTGATATTCGTTTGGGCTAATTTCAGTGCACATTTCAGGCACAGGAGGCATGACCAAGAAGCTTCTGCACTGCATTTAAACTAATGTGCCTTCAATTCGGATGTGATACCCTATTACAATGCCACACACAGGCCGGCGTATTGAGAAATGTGTTTTTAATATTGGCCTCGTTAACATGCCAGTTGACTGAATACGAAAAAAAAAAAATAGAAGAAAAAGAATGGTGAAAGCACTCTCTGCATGTATCTCCCGCATTCACACTTCATTACTTTTGTGCAAGCAGAGAAAAATAAGTCGAAATCGAGAGTGGTCTTTGGATTTCAAAAGTAATTTGCTGCAAGAACTGTACTTTGGAGGGCTTCGGGGAGTTTTTTTTGTTGGTGTATAATCTGGTCACTTATTTTTGATTACAGATTTTGGTGTCTCCAGCAAGTCCTCCAAACTAAACAACAAAATATCTTTGTACAGTAACTGCCCTCCAGAGGGCAAGGTTACATGCTCATGAACATTAAAATTTTGGTCGAAGTGAGTATGTTTTTACATGAAAAGCTATTTTTCCAAGCCCTTCTAAAAACCTTTTTCCCACATGACCTGACATAGTTTTGTGCATGATGACGCTACTACATTTACAATATATATACAACCTTATAGTCAGTGTATTAGCGTCACATACAGTAAATTAAATGGCAATTGGCGTGCTCTCTGTTTGGGAAGCTAAGCAATATACTGCTGTGGACGTCACACCAGGTTAATTTGGAGCCGACAGTCACACAGTAAAACAAACTAACCGATCAATGTAGCGGTAGACCAGCAACTCCCATGTTCTGCGAGGTCAAATGAATGTTTTTGTGAATGGAGCCGAGTCTGGAGCTATACCTTAGGCTTTCCGCGGTAGTCATGGTGGGGAACACACCGATTACATAACATACCCACCGCCCCCACCATCATTTTGCTTTTTTTACAGAAATACAAAAAATGCCGTGTTATCAATACATAGTCTACGTATACGTACAGAGTCTCAGCTCAGAATAGTCATATTTCACACACGGGACGAAAGAGAGTTGACATACAAGACGATGGCGGAGGAGTTGGTGTCGAAGCGAAAAGCAAAAGCGCCTATTTGGCAATATTTCAGATTTAAAACCCAACGCTATAAGTGAACCATAACGTTAATGATGTAATCGCCGTGAAGAGGACGGAGCGGTCACAGCCGGTGTGCACGGCAAAGCAGCGCCGGGTGGAAACCTGCGGCACTGCAGTGAAAGCTGGACCAGAGAGGCTAGACACACAGCCACCAAATGTTAAAGATCAAAGTAAGCGCGCTACACATATTGACCATCATCTTTTCTTGTAAAATATCCGGTGTAATCGGTTAAACTGATGTTGTCACAAGTTTATTAACCGGTGGGAAAATTTCCTCACCGTCACATCCCTATTGGGTGGCTAAAATTTGTTTTTCTGCATCTCCCGTCCACTGCCGCTTTACCTCGCCATCAGACAGCCCTTTCTGACGTGGAGCTGAAGCCGTTATATCGTTCTCTTCAAAGCCACCAGACTCCATTCACAAAAACAGTGATTTTACCTCGCAGAACGCGGGAGTATACATACTACCCCATTTCGAAAAATCTGAACCAACCCTTTCAGTTATTTACAATCTTAACTTTGACTCAGCTAGTTCTAGCGTACACGTTATTCATAACCGTATTGATAAGCTTTGATTAGCTTACTAACCTACGTCACTGCTTTTTGGATGAGTGTGCATTTCCAGTTGAAAAGAAAAACGGAAGAGAACGCAGATGGACATGCCCTTTAAGAAAAACAACATTGACTGTTGGTAGGACAGGGAGAGCGAGTACTGGTCTACTGGGGTCAAAGTCCAACGATTTGTTGACCCATCGAATAACCCTAACATCCTTCCTCTGTCACATCCTACTACTTCCTCCTTTGCTTGTGATGGACAACAGTCAAAATTCCTACAGGACTTTGTCACTTGAACGTAAAAATCTTTGGGGCATTTTCTGGAACAATTGATGCCGTTGTTTTTCTAGGGAGGGTTTTAAGTGCAGTTTGAATGCAACATCACGCCCCCATGATATATATAAAGACATGCAACGCATGTGGCAGTAACAGGAAGTCACTTCATGTGCTGATTTGCATATATGTATGAGTGCTTTGCATATCCAAATGTGTGCTGAAGGAAGAATATGCGATAAGATGTCAATGAATGTGATACCAGCTATATATACAGTTCACACCACTGAAATGATTTTTACGTTAGCTGCTTTGTAACAGTTACTGTAGGTGTACGATTATTTTGGCCGGTATAAAAACCAGGTGGTATACTGCTTGAAAGTCATGCAAACAAACTGTATTTACACAGTTACAAGTAAAGAACTGAAAACGTTCAGAAGTTTTTGTATGCACTTGCATTTGCATTTTCCCAAACCAGACAATAAACAAACATGGGATTATGAATGTGCTTGTTTTAAATAGTTTGCTGTTGAATTTATAATCCATTTGTTTAACCTTCTCTCACCAGCACTTGCTTGCCTCATTAGGCGTGAGCAAGTTCTTCAAATCAATCCACACGTTCACTTACATTACCATGCAGAGTTTATCTAATTTGGACCAAAAGAAATCTAATTAAGCTTGAAGTTCTCTGTGACACCTGTCTTACACTTACATCTTTCAAGTCAAGTTGACACAAGTACCCGCTGCAACAAAAGGCTGTCTGAAAGGCTGAATGTGGAAGCAAGCAGAAGGTAGAAAAAGCAATGTATTGTCGGCACAAATAGATTTTACTGACATGCATTTTGTCATGTTTTATAATACAAATATGGTTCCAAACTAAAAAGAAAAAAGTTTTAATACTGTTTGAAGATTTTTATTATGTTATAATAATCATGTTATTTCTGCATTCAAATGTTGGCACTGGCACAAGACACATCAATCAATCAATTTTTGATAGAAACAATAACTTGGCTGCTCAACATCTACCACATGCAGAAAAATGGAAATGAAATGACTGGAGATTATAGCTAAATATGCACTTTATAGAGTGTTGCCGGAATGAGTCCCAAAACCTGGAAATGAGTTAGCATTTTAACACTTCCGGTTCACTCACCAGGAAGTCAGTGTTTTTTTTTTTAATGGGTTTTTATTTGGGCTGTCAATCGATTAAAATATTTAATCACGATTAATCGCAAATTAATCACACTTTTTTCTATTCAAAATGTACCTTAAAGGGATATTTGTCAAGTATTTAAAGCTCTTATCAACATGGGAGTGGGTAAATATGCTTGCTTTATGTAAATGTATGTACATATTTATTATTGGAAATCAATTAACACAAAACAATGACATATATTGTCCAGAAACCCTCACAGGTACTGCATTTAGCATAAAAAATATGCTCTAATCATAACATGGCAAACTGAAGCCCAGCAGGCAACAACAGCTGTCAGTGTGTCAGTGTGCTGACTTGACTATGACTTGCCCCAAACTGCATGTGATTATCATAAAGTGGGCATGTCTGTAAAGGGAAGACTCGTGGGTACCCATAGAACCCATTTTCATTCACATATCTGGAGGTCAGAGGTCAAGGGACCCCTTTGAAAATGGCCATGACAGTTTTTCCGTAATTTAGTGTAACTTTGGAGCGTTATTTGTTGTTCGTTTAGCCTAATGTCGTCTAGTCTAACTTCTGGTGATTGCATTCACTCTTCAAAAATCATAAAAGTGGTGTTCATTTGTGAAGATTATTTTGCTGAACAAAACGTGTAAGTATCATAAACGTGTGTTTACCACAGAGCTTATTTTCTGCGATAATCCAAAACTCAAAAGAAAAATTCCATTGGCTTTTTGTCGATGGAAGCAGGATGATGCTAACTTCCTGGTTGGCCGAAAAAAAACATGTCATTCTTGGAGCACTCTATAACTTAATGTGCATTTAAACTGCGATCAGAGAGAGCTTGAGTCACATTTGTGTATTTCAGGTTGAAGCTACTAGTTTTGCTACTTATACGGTATGTCATCAGCATTAGCTGCTAACATCCTATTTTTTTTTTTTTAAATTCAGAATGAAATTCTTCATTCCTCTTTGAATTAAATGTATAGTTTAGTTACACAGTGGCTGCATCTGAGTCTCTCTCCAGCTGTGATTCTAGTCAATTGACAGTTTGACTCTGCCCTTCTGCCTGACCAAACCTTTTCTCTTTAATTGTGCTCACATTGGACTTCCAATCAGACCAATTTTGCCCTTAGCAATAGCTCAATCTGGCTAATTGGTTCCAGCGTTTTTCTAAATTGCGAGGTATTGATTACATGAGGTCATCTGTGTTTCACAAATACGAGAGGCTGCCTTGCTTTTGTTTGGAAACTCGTATAGCTCTCACCCATTCAGATTTGTGAGAGGGGAACAGTAGTTCTACTCATTAGCCCACAGACCAGCTGGGTAGTGATTTGCACCCACACACACACAGACACACACACACATGCATACAAGAGCGTGAGCGACACAAACCTACACTTGCTACCATCCCTAATGCTGTATGTGCTTAGAGCAATCGTCTCTTAGTTTTTTAATTAAACAGTCCAGTACAATGTACAACCTGGAAGGGAAGAGCTGCACTTTTAACTTGCGTTTATTTCAGGCCTGCGGATGTTATAGGGAGACCAATAGCAAATAAAGGGAGAATCAATGGGGCTTCATTAAAAGCAGCAGGCAATCTTTTGCCTGGACACGGCTTAATTACAGTTTCACTGGCGTTTGCTTTAATTGGGGGAAATAAAGGGAGTGAAGTGGAGTGAATGGAGGGTATTAGCATATCTATCACTGGGAGAGGCCACAAGGTCCTGTCCAACCTGCGGCTGTACACCCCACCTCTAACCCTGCACATACACACACACACACACACACACACACACACACAGAACCACACACAGTATTGTGTCTTTTTTGGTCTCTTTCTCTGATATCTTACAGTAAATACACATGCACATTTACCTTTTACTGGTGTCTGGTTCACAGACTTATTGGAATGAGGTAGTGTTTCAGAAAACAGAGACAGAAACACTGCATTTCAAAGGTATTTACAGGCAACCGGTATTATACATCATGAAAATAGAAGCTTTTTTTTTTTATCATTCTTCTTGATCTAGCCTTGATCTGTACTGTGGTGTTATTTAGCACGACGAAAAAGTTTAGCAAGGAGACATTTAAGGGTTGTAGCTATGGCTGTCAAAGTTTGTTTGAAATTTGTTTTAACGCCACTAATTTCTTTAACGCATTAACGCAACCTGCGATTTTTAATAACCCTCTCAAAAATCCGACAGGTCGCCGATCCTTCGGTAGTTGTAGCGGACTCAGTTTTAAAGCTAGAGTGAAGATACTGGCATCATATGAAACTAGAAAACCTAAGGAATCCAATCTTACCAAACATGTCATAACTATCTAGCTTGTTGCGAAATAACGCTCCAAACTTGCGCTGAATTTTGGCAATGAAAAACTAGCACAGCCATTTTCAAAGGGGTCCCTTGACCTCTGACCTCCAGATATGTGAATGAAAATGGGTTCTATGGGTACCCACAAGTCTCCTCTTTACAGACATGCCCACTTTATGATAATCACATGTAGTTTGGGGCAAGTCATAGTCAAGTCAGCACACTGACACACTGACAGCTGTTATTGCCTGTTGGGCTGCAGTTTGCCATGTTATGATTTGAGCATATTTTTTATGCTAATACCTGTGAGGGTAAATTTGGAAAATATTTTTCATTGCTTTGTGTTGTAAATTGATTTCCAGTAATACATATATACGGCCTACATTTGTATAAAGCAACCTTATTTGTCCACTCCCATATTGATAAGAGTATTAAATACTTGACAAATCTTCCTTTCGATATATTGCTTTTTGATTTTGATTAATTATTTTACAGTAAAAGCTCCTTAGCCACAGCTGTCAAAATCTTCAAACTCTGTTGTTGCATGTTGTGTCTACAGGCCTATAGATAGATAGATAGATAGATAGATAGATAGATAGATAGATAGATAGATAGTAACTTTATAGATCCCGAGGGAAATTCTGGCGGCATTTTTTTTGTGCGATTAATTCGCACGTCAATATATTTTCCATATTCCTGAAACAACAACACGGAGGCTCCGTAGTCCGACCCAGGACTGCAAACTTTATTATTCCTTTCAACCTTGACAAAGGCAGTACTGCAGGCGAGTAATTCGCATCTTGGTGTCATTATTCGTCACGCCCCCCGGTGTGTAAAGGCCTTAACTCTGTAAAATTTCCTGTGTTGCTAGATATCTACATATGAAAAGGATTACATTGCAAGTGAAATGTTAATGACAGCACATATAGTGAATGTGATTTTGCTGAAAAAAATGTGGGCTTCATTAATGCCCTGAAGTCATTCAGTACTTCAGCTAAAACGTCAGTTCCCTTAAATTTGACAATGAAAAAGTGAAAGCTAGCCAGCTAACCCATATCGGATTAGCATATACCATATCAGGTCAACTTGGGATGTAAAATACATAAACAGCAAAACACTATGTGATCCATGTGACTCGTGAACAAGCAACAACAGGAACCATGTCATAACCATCCAGCAACAGGGATATCTTGTTTAACTAGCTACTACTGTGGCGCAACCTCAGATATCATAGCTAATGTTAACAAGCAGTAACATGACAGTGATATACAAATACTGTCGGAGCCAAGTCAATGCTAATGACAAGAAGAAGAAGATTTATTTAACAGTTACATTTAAATAAAAAAAATTGTATTATAGATCATTTGACTGGTTAATAAGAGACTCCAAGAAGTTATTTATCCTGGCCAAGAAACAGTAGCCTATGGCACATAACCACCTTAGGTTGTCGTATGGATCAAACAAATGAGATTTAACGTGTTAGTTATTGAACAGGTGCTTGTAGGCAGATTTAGTTTGTACCTTCAGACAGAGACAGGTTAGCTGTTTCCAATCTTTTTGCTAAAATAAGCTAACCAGCTTCTTGCTCCAGCTGAATATTTACGTAACAGATGCGATAGTGGTATTGATCTTCTCATCTAACTCTCGGCAAGAAAACAAATAAGCGCATTTCCCAATATGGCTTATTGTTTTGGGGTGCTGACTGTGGTCCGCAGTGTCCGCAGTTCACATCCAAACCCTTACTTCCTGTAATCTCTGTCAAACCATCAAATAAACGCAGAAAAAATGCCCCCAAAAATGTTATTTTAAAAATCATTTGAGATTTTCTTTTTGGACTTCAGCACATAAATAACTAATACATGTTATGGTTAACCTGAGATCATGAGGGTGGAGCTAGCTATTTCCCAAAATGAAAGATTAACTAACAATAACACGAATTAAGGATAGAAAACAAAGTGGTGGTATTCATTTTGTACTTTTCAAAATAAATGTATCTCTTTATTGTAAACCCACAGCTATAAGTTTTTTTTTCTTTTCCTTTGCTGGTGAACTAGATTGCCAAGCAACGATCCATGTTTCCTTATATAGCTTTAGTTCACTTACACAGTTTGTAAAATGCCAAGCATCCCTTTTTGTAAGGGAATGTTAATAGATCCATACTGTACCGTTAAGAGTGGACAAGAAAATATGTCTTATCCACTGCAGAACAAGTCAATGCAGCACTTGATGGGGAGTCGTACCAAGTGAAGCATTTTGTTGACATGATGTGACAAAATATGAGACACTGAAAACACAATTTCAACCAAAACATTCAGTTAAAAGAATTCACCGGGGTCCCGTCTGCGCGTGGACGTGATCCCTCCGCATCGTAGCTCTGTCTTTGACAATGACTGATAGCCAGCCGGGATCAAACCACCCTCAGCGGCGCTTCTGTGACAGGTGAGCGGAGACAGTTTGAGTCCCATTCTCTCCCTCGGCAGTTAATAACAATTTGAAAAAGGGTTCAGGGTTAATAACACAATCATTACCTGGATGAGGATGGGAGACAGCTGTAAGCATGTATGCAGATGGACGGCCGTCATTAGTCCTTGTCAAACAAGCTGAATAGGCGTGATCTGAGAGAGCACTTCAGGTTTTAGTCATGAATGAATCACAGCTGAGAGAGGTCCGACATTTAGCTTGTTTTGATCATACGACAGAGGGTGTTATTTTATACAAAGTCAAACCAGGATCTGTTTTATGACGGTAAAAATTCAGCTAAAAATGGTTTAGTACAAACTGTACATTTTGCGACAACAGACGTGACCGAGCGAGCACACTGTGGGGTCCTTCATTATTGAAAAGATTGATTTGTAATTTGTAGTGTTCCCATCTGTCCTGGTTACGCAAAATTACGGCTAAACCAGTTAGTAAACACTTTGCCCCATTGTCTGTTGTTTTGATAATCACCCATAATAGCATCCAGCATCAGTATGGTCTTTAAACCTGATTTAGGAGTTAATGGAATAAGAGGGAGAGGCAGTCAGTATATGCACCGGGCCTAATGTCATTAGAAATGTTTGCGGAGGCTAAATTAAATCAGTCGTAAATTGCGCTCTCAAGTAAGCCAGAAAAACCCTGCCTCGTCGAGGAGAGGAGGGGGCGGCGGGGATTCATATTTTAACCTCGCGTAGAAAATGCACTTAAACAGATTAAAGTAAAATAGGGACCGTGTGGATGGATGGGAATGGTAATTGCCGGTGCTTTAATGGTTTCCTGTTAGCCAAGTCGGGCTGAAGGCAGAGCTATTTTAAAGTTGGAAACGGCGATTGAGGTCATAACTTTGCAAATCTGGTGATTAAGCCGAAGGGTGCATGTCACCAAACGGCACCGTTACACATCTAATGGGGCTTTGGCTGAAAACAGATGTTTGTGGGAGAGACTTTTCTACATGCTAGGTCGTGTCGCAGAGCAGGTGTGGGTTGGAGTGGATGGCTTTTGACCAAACAATGCAGTAAAATGTAGACTCTGAGTGATCTAGCCTGCCATAATGTAGAAATGTGTGTGTGTGTGTGTGTATGCACGTAAAGCCCACCCATGTGTGCGCCTCATTCAGTTTCCTTAATGCTGTCAGTGCAGGCACACTGTTTGTCTAGTTGCATCAGGTAGCTCATCACACAACGCAGCCCAGACGGTAATGATAGCCGTAAATACTCTGGGAATTCCCAAACCTGGATTAAATTAAGGCAGTGTCTTTCCCAAAACCTGACAAAAGGCTGGGGGGGAAAAAAACCACAGTGTCCATATCATGCAGTATAACGTCGTTATATATCATAAATGATGTTATTATAATGATAAAGTACATTTCTGGGCACTGCTGTGTGACGTATCTCCCTTTTCTGTAACACTACCTGCAGATTTACTACCCTGATGCACTGATTTTGAACTTTAATGTCACCCCACATACCTGAGATGTTATAATACACTGACTTCATAACACACATTTCCTTCCTCGAGCTCTCTGCTTCTAAGACTCCGCTGGTGTGGCTTTACCTCTCTAACCCGGGTTCACTTGTAACTCGGCACTGTTGGCTCCAGGTGAAACTGCGGCCCCATGCGTGCTCATGTTCAGCTATTGTGTAAATTAACAAGGAAAAGGCTGTGTGGATTGAATGGCAAACATGCAGGTGATGACACATCCCCCGGCACACACAAAGTATGTGTCATTACTCAACGCCAGTTAAATTTGTCAAGTCGAGCAACTGTCTGTGACACCGCTCTCCCCAATCTGTGTGTTCACTCATAGTTTGGCTGCGGTGCACACAGCTTTTTAAACAGGCAATCAAATCAGGAAACGAAAAGCATTTAAGACAATAAGACAGCGATCCAAAGATGAATTTGAGTGGGTGTGGAGGATGAAAATAGATTACCTACGCTTGAAACTCTATGCACATGGGTTCAGTTTCAGGTCCCGACCTCTCATCGCCATACCTCCAGAGACCATTGTATTGTCCATTGGTACAATTGAAACTAAATTCAGAGAAGAAGAAAGTGACACCGCTGTCCAAAAAAATCCCCTTAAATTTGGAAGCATCTTTCTATCAACTTCTTTAGTTAGTAACAGAATAGTTCATGACACTTTCTGTTTCCTACACCGTCATGGATTTCACTAATCAAAACCTGCGAACTCTTTATAGAAAGTTCTTCTTGGATGTTCGCTCTGTAAATTGAAACCCGGACTTGGTTGTCAGAGTGCCAGAGGTTGATGTCACTAAGTAGCACAGGGTGACAGAGACAGAGAGTACAAGTGTTGAAAAAAGCAGGACAGGAGCATGTGTAGAATCACCTGTGTTGCTCCCTTTGTGTTTCACTCCGCAGGGCACATAGCTCGCTGGGTCACAAGTGTGAGCTAAAACTCTTTTGTCCAATGTCTGCGCCCCGAGGGTCCCCATCTCCTGGCAGGGAAAGATATCTCAATGCGCTTTTTTTACCCCTTCACACTTTATTTTACCTCCACATTACCGGTAGCCTGTGTGCAATACACTGGAGTGATCTTTGTAACCCTTTGTAGTTAAAGGATAATTCTGGTGAGATTGTATGTTTTTCTTATTGTCAACAAATCCCATAAAAAGACCAAAACCAACAATGAATTGATCCATACTAACAAGTGTTTCCTGTGTAGCCAAAGCATGGTAAAGCTTATTTATACGTACAATACTCAATAGTGCAAAAAGTCTGCAGCTGAAAATAGTCCAAGTACACTATTTACTACGGGTTGAACAAAAAATTGATTCACCTATTTATCGCAATCTTCTTTTTCTGTCTTTTTTTTTTACAATTTTGAAATACATTTTTTAAAATTTGAGTCTATGCGGAGGTAGAAGGAAGTTACCGCTTTTATTGTTGTAGTCTGTGTAACGCAACGTCATTTCCATTTGAAAAACCAAAACACAGCCGTAGCGAGACAGCAGAAAATGGCTACAACTGTAGAGCACCCATATACTAACATTTATGTTAAATGCATTCAAACGGCATCAATGGAGCTGACCATGGATGTATAAAGAGAACGGAGCTGACGGGGAGAGCTAGAGAGACGCACTTGGCGAAGTTAGCGGTAGTATACACGTGTGACTAAGTGCAGTTTTCAAAATAAGGTGTTATACAAAATACATGGAAATAGGATTAATTGGATTTTATTCAACAGAAGTATAAAACATGTTAGGCTAAATATCCCTTATTAATTAAAAAGATGACTTCGTTCTTTGATTTTTGGGTTGCTGGGAAAAAAAAAAATAATTCCTGACATTGACTGGTATATTTAACTTCAGGACATCTCTAACATTCAGATACAAGATCAAGCATTTTTACATTGATACCTTGATATAGCTATTTCTGAATGCTTGCGGTGTATAATATCAAGATATTGCTGTACTGAACACTGCTTATCTGTAAACAGATCTGTTGGAAATGCATTGCAACAAAAACTATGAATGTTTACTCCTGAAAACTGACAAAATCTAAAATTCTCAAGAATTCCCACAGAAAATATGCACTTTTACCTGATGAACAGAAATCATCTTGTCTTGGAGAAAAGTCTTTTAACAGAGCAGAAGAACAGCAGAAATCTGACTCCATAGTGTGCATACATCTGTCTACATCTAGACTCATGCTCGGCGATAAAGAAGCAGATGTTACTTTCTAAAGAATGCCTGTGCCATTATAGTTGACCGTCGCCACTGACGGGCTTTCTGCTTTCACCTTTTACACTTTGTTACACTTTGGTGTTCATGAGTCTCTCTGAGGAGACTCGCTCTACACAAACACCTTATTCAATAACAACAGCCCGAGCTGTGATTGAAGGCATGGGGAAATCCACAGGTAAGAGTAGTCAGCCATCTAGTTCATGTCCTTTGGAAGCGACCCAGACATGTTTAGGCACACAGTCAACAACTCCTGTCCTTGCTTATCTTAAGAATGTAAACCTCCATAAGCAAGCGCTTCATCTGTGATTCTATTGTGAGTTGGCCGGTTGTCTCAAAGTGTCTGATTAATCTAATGTAATGCAAAACCAGCTTTGTCTGCGACACCGAACGCAGGCGTCTCCACTGTTGGCCTGCACTGTGCGGAATTCGCTGGCAGACAGGATGGCTAGACCACACCAAAACCTGCCAGTTACATTCTTTGCGTGATTCAGACGTATCTCTTTCCACCCATCGGGACCGACTTGAGAGGTCTGATCAAAAGAGCCGTCATCTCCGAGGAGCTGAGATTTGGACGTGAGGTTGAAGAAAAGGAGGCACGGCGAACTTGTTGGTTGTTGTGTTGTTGTGTGTTATTATTTCCATTTGTTGGGGAAAAGAGAGATGAATGGAGGGATAAATGGATGACGGGTGGGTGGTAGGGAGGAGGAAATTCCCTTGTCTGGATGGAATTGGATGGCGAGCTTGGAGGGAGGGATGTGGGGAGTGGGGGGGCACCTGATGTAGAGGGTGCTGTCAGGCCCAAGACAGCGGGGTCTTTGTCTTCTCAATAATCACTTGCTGTACCTCTTCTTTCCATTCCTTCTCTTCCCACTGCCATTCTGCCTTTACTTTTCCAATTCTCTCTGCAACTTTGCCTCATAGGTCAATTGTGTTCAGTCCGCAAAAAATGAAAAAGAATTAAAAGTAGGGGCTGTCAATCGATTGAATTATTTAATCGCATGATTGTCCATAGTTAATCGCAATTAATCACAAATTAGGGAGATTTGTCAAGTATTTAATATGCTTATCAACATAGATATTATGCAAATATATATATAAATATAAATTATTGGATATCAATTAACAATACGAAACAATGACACATATTGTACAGAAACCCTCACGGGTACTGCATTTAGCAAAAAAAAAAATATGCTCAAATCATAACATGGGAAACTCAAGCTCAACAGGCAACAACAGCTGTCAGTGTGTCAGTGTGCTGACTTGACTATGACTTGCCCCAAACTGCATGTGATTATCATAAAGTGGGCATGTCTGTAAAGGGGAGACTCGTGGGTACCCATGGAACCCATTTTCATTCACATATGTTGAGGTCAGAGGTCAAGGGACCCCTTTGAAAATGGCCATGCCAGTTTGTCCTCGCAAAAATGAAGCGTAAGTTTGGAGCGTTATTTAGCAATCTCCTTGGCAACAACCTAGTACGACGTGGTTGGTACCAATGGATTTCTTAGGTTTTCCTGTTCCACATGATACCAGTATCTTCACTCTAGCTTTAAAACTGAGCCCACTACAGCCTAAAAATCGCAAGTTGCGTTAATGCATTAAAGAAATTAGTGGCTTTAAGACAAATTTGCGTTATTATTATTATTATCGCGTCTTATGGTATTGTGTAATTTCAAACAAAGCACAAAGAATTAAATCAATTTAATAAACAATTTGAAAGAGATGATTTTAAGTCATTGAGGGCATTCTTCTATTATCACATCAGTCTATTAAAACATTTTTTCCCTGGTGGTGCAACCAAGAGGAGAACACCTTTTTACAACCTCAGCAATAATCTGGCCAGTTGTCTATATTTTCAGTTTTCAGCTGCATGGATGAACAAATAAATATCCAGGAAAACACTTTACAAACGGCATGTGATCAAATAAGAATTAAACAAGATTCGCAGCTGAATTTGCTCTCTAATGGAGTTGAATGCTGAAATTGATGTTGAAATGTATTAGTGGGATCGAGCATCCTTCCTCACGCGGCCATCAATAAAATGTTCATCCTCTTTATCATAGCATTTTTAATTTACCGCTAATTTGTCTGTTTCTGTAAATGTGCTCTCATGTCTGAATAAAACCATGAGGAACATTAACATAAAAGATGTGTTTGAATTAGGGCTGCAGGATTTTGGAAAAAATATCTAATTGTGATTATTACGACCGATATTACAATTGCGATGATTGAATGATTATGGTGTGATTTTTATGGGGATCTGTACCAAACAAAAATGTTCTCTTAAGCCTGTAGAATATTATGTGTAGGCCAGGACATCTCTGCAGCACCAAAATATTTATTTTAAAATGGTATTTTGTAGTGCTGTCCCGAATACCATTTTTTGGGCTTCGAAGCTTCGGTAAGAAATATTCGAAGGTATTCGCAGCTTGGGGACAATGCTGCTACCACACTACTGTACACACAAGCACCTCTACAAATAACATCACAGCAATATCTGTCTGAGAATAACTAATAAAGATTAATGTTAAATATTAAGAATGTTGTGGGATTATTCCTTATTTCATGGGTTATTTTGTGATTAATACATTAAATTGTTATTACTTATATAAAACAAAACCTCCTGATTTGGAGGTAGATTACCATGGCAACGGTCAGAGTTTTGACAGCTCTATTTCGACACACATTTCGCCCAATATTACAGAATTTTAAGAAGATTTGAAAATTGCAGCAGGCCATGTTGCGATTTCGATAAAATTTTGATAATTGTGCAGCCGTAGTTTGAATGACAAAGGCCGGCACTTTATCACATAGATGAAGACAGCAATGTTGCATGTTCCGTATCTTAAGAATTACAGATAAGTCACATTTAACTTCGCTGTTGTAACAGGGACAGTTAAAGCTCACCTGGCTGTAAAATAATACATTATGAAATTAAAGTAAAACATTCCAGAGTGGTATTTCTTTACAGACAATGTGCGATATACCACAGATACAAATCAAAAAGACAAAAGTAAAAATAAAGTCATAATTGAGACATACTTTTAAACCAATAATTTAATAAAACCCCATCACTTTGGCCTTTGAAGGCAAAGATGATACATCCTGCGTCAGGTCACTTTATCCAGGTGAGTTCATAGCTTGAAGACTTGGTTACCTTATACTGTACTTTCCACCCCAGACATGCTCTGTACCACCAGACACAACTAAATCTGTTCATTCACACTTGCCAAGGACATGACCAAATGATCAAAGTCCTTTGATTAAATACAATACAAAACTACTACAGTAGAACGTCATTGTTTGTTTGTGAATGTATGTGCGTGGTATACAGTTTTACTTTCTCCTACTCATTCTGGCGAAGGAATACATACATTTAAAGACCGGTTAATAATCTGTGTCATGTAATGTCACAGTGGTTTTCAGGCTATTCAGATAAGTCACGGCACATCTACAGACATCTCTGGAATGTGAGTTTCTCCTCGTCGGGTGAGGCTGTCGGTGGACAGCAGTAGTTAAAATAATCAGACTCCCATTATGGCTCAACCCACAGGAGCCCAGACATAATTCACAGCTCGCACGAGCCAGGGAGATGACAGCTGCCTCTCTTTCATGAATGGGAAGACTTGTGTTTGATTGGGGAATTCTTTGGGGTTTTGTTTGCACAAATAACGCAATTTTTATTTCTGAGATGGCTTTTTCTCTTCTCTAATGATAGTTGTGGTTAGATGTTGTAAAAGCATTCATATATTCATGTTACGTATTGTGATGAAATCTTTACTTTGTAGGTAATACCTGGGATATTAGCGTGCATTATGTTTCTTTTGTTTATTGTATCCTAGCGCTGCAAGCTTTTGACAAAGCGGCTTTTCACATTTTGTCATGTAACTAGGGCTGTCAAAGTTAACGTGATAATAACGCGTTGACGCAAATTAATTTTATTCATTCATTCAGTTTCTTTTCAGGCATGCATTTCCAAAATCTAAAGCCTGACTCGACAGAAATTAGTTTTATCTGAGCTCTGACATATTGATATTTTACATCACCGCGTTGCATCCTCTCTTGCAAAAGTTTTACACCACGAACAGTGAAAATTCAGTCATGAGGCCTGGAGTTACTTCCAAAACGCGGGCAACTGTTTCTTTAGAAAAACTCTCCGGAAATTAAATCACATCTACAGAGTTTGGAGTGAATTCTAAATGTGATCTTTATTGATGAACGGGGCTGGTTGAACAGGCCATGAGCACAAAGAAGTCAAGTCTGTTGGTGGTGGTTCCGAGGCTGATATAAATCACGTCTCCTCCATGCTATTAACTTTTGGAGCTATAGAGAGGTTAGGAGGGAGGCTGCTACAGGAACATCCCCTACAGAGACCCTTGGTGGATGGGGGACTTTACACCCAAGTAAACAACTCTCCCTGCCCAGAGGGCAGCACCAACAATAGCCCATCCATTACAAAGAGTAGAGGAAGAAAGAGGGTGGGAAACGAGGAGGGGAAAGAAACAACAAACATTTATTTACTGTCGCTCTTGTCACTTTTTCAGCCATTTTTTTTTTTTCATGATTTACGATTAGCTTGGAGAAGCTTGAGGTGAATTGATTGGGTCAGGTGAATTTAAGAAAGAGGCATTGGTCCTGGTATGGAAGCAGCTCAGTAGTAGAAAGAGCTGGAATATACAAAAGAATAAGAGATTAAAAATCTTATATTACATGTAGGGCTGTCAATCAATTAAAATATTTAATCGTGATTAATTGCATGATTGTCCGTAGTGATTAATCACAAATGAATCGCACATCTTTTATCTGTTCAAAATGTACCTTAAAGGGAGATTTGCAAGTATTTAATACACTTATCATCATGGGAGTGGGCAAATATGCTTGCTTTATGCAAATGTGTGTATATATTTATTATTGGAAATCAATTAACAACATAAAACAATGACAAAAATTGTCCATAAATTGGTACATTGTTAATTGTCACAGGTACTGCATTTAGCATAAAAAATATGCTCAAATCATAACATGGCAAACTGCAGCCCAACAGGCAACAACAGCTGTCAGTGTGTCAGTGTGCTGACTTGACTATAACTTGCCCCAAACTGCATGTGATTATCATAAAGTGGGCATTTCCATAAAGGGGAGACTCGTGGGTACTCATGGAACCCATTTTCATTCACATATCTTGAGGTCAAAGGTCAAGTGACCCCTTTGAAAATGGCCATGCCAGTTTTACGCCAAAATATAGCGTAAGTTGGGAGCGTTATTTAGCCTCCTTCACTACAAGCTAGTATGACATGGTTGGTACCAAAAGATTCCTGAGGTTCTAGTTTTCAAAGGGATCCCTTGACCTCTGACCTCAAGATATGGTAATGAAAATGGATTTTATGGGTACGAGTGTGCCATGTTATGATTTGATCATATTATTTTATGCTAAATGCAGTACCTGTGAAGGTTTCTGGACAATATTTGTCATTGTTTTGTGTTTCATATTATTATTTATTAATATTTCCAATAATATATATATAGATATATTTGCATAAAGCAAGCATATTTGCCCACTCCCATGTTGATTAAAGCATTAAATACTTGACAAATCTCTCTAAGGTACATTTTGAACAGATACTATGGACAATCATGCTATTAATCACGATTAAATATTTGAATCGATTGACAACCTCAGTTGCATACTTTTAGTGAAATTTGTTGTAAGCCTTGTGACCAACAATACAGAAAGGCATTTCAACTGCCCATTCACACAAAAGGTCATTCTCATATTGACTTTCACATAATGAAGTGTTGCCTGTTTGGTTCACCTTTAGAAAGACCCTAATTAAAAGTTTTACACAAAACACTTTACTCTTTCAATTCCGTTCAATGAGCACAATGAACTTAGCATGGAATAACCCTTTAATTGCAAGCCCAATGCCGGATACACTGCACTAGAATCTAGCTGATTTTGGGCCCGATTCCCCCTCTCGACAATCGTCAGCAGAGCCCCGATTTTTTTATGGTTCTACAGATTATCTTTCCAGATATTCCTTTGGTGTGAGGTATGTTAAGAGTGTTTTTTACATCCCCCAATCGGCCAGGAGCATCCACATAAAACTATACTCACACCAGTCATAAAGCACCTGTCATTAATTTCCACATCCACATCACTATGACATATTCTGCAGTGCATGTATGAACAATGACACATTTTTTCACTTTGTAATCTGTCATGTAAGAGTTACCCCTGAATAAGATAAACAGATTAGCACATCATAAGCAGCTCTCATAAAGGTGTTATTTAGTTATCTATTATGACCGCATTGCACTTGTTCCAACAGGCCTTTTAACTGGATATCTCCAGTCAAGATTACAAGGTGTCTTGTTTAGGAATGAAAAATGAGGAGTTCATGCTTCTTGGCAGTAATAGTTTCATATTAGTTTTTTTTTTGGAAGAAAGATCTCGGGCGCTGACACTAATCCCTGTTGTGTCAGCCTGTGGTTGCCAAATGATAGTATATCATCTCCCTCTACGTGTGTGTGTGTGTGTGTGGGTGCATTCTTTTCCTTTTTGGAGTATGCCAGCACATTTCATACACACACACAGTCACTGTCACTGTAACATAAGCTTTACCATAGAGAACCATGGCAGGGGCTGCAAGATTCAATTTAACCACAACTGTTTACAGCTGTCAATATGGGGACCAACACCACAATAAATGCATTAAATTGCCTCTGGCCTCATGTCACGGAAAATAAGGTGAGTGGACGGGCAGTGTAGGTGATGCCGGCTCTCACTATTATTATATGGCTGTGTCTTAAGGGTTGTCTGGGCTGCTGTCCATTGGATTTAATCAGCCTCTATTACCTGCTACCCTTTTCACAGTTAAAATAATCACCCACAATTACTGACATAAAGGGGAGAGCTGACATGAGAGTCAGAGGCAGAGAAATCACACACAAAGTAATTTCTCTCCACCTTGGTTGCTTACGTGGCTTTTGATGTTTTTGGGGTGTGTAATAAAAGGATTGAGGGGTGTCTGGCACAACCCCCCCAACACACACACACACACACACATACACACACACACCCGCTGCTGCAGTGTGAACAGTAGATATGGAAATCCCCTTTAAAACACACACACACATAGACAAGTAAATATACAAGATACAAACAGGAAATGCACAACATACAGCACACACTCGCATTATAAAACACCACATATTTACAGTATAGAGAGCCTAAGTCCCGCCCCTTCCGGTGGACCACATGGTACCTTATCTTGGAAAAAATCTCTGTGGTAATCAACTGCGAGGGGCAGATATTTTTTTGTTCCCGTTTGAATTGCGCAATGAGTCATACGTATGTTTGTCAATTTTAAACATAATTTTGCAAGTCAAGAAAGTCACGTTTTTTTTCGTAGGTTTGTCGTAGTATCATTTTCGTTTTGTGTGAAACTGCTCAGTGAACTACATTTCTCTTCTCACACAATATACGTCACCAACACGTGCTTGCTAGCTATATAGCTTATAGGGCTGTGACGATACACCGTTCTCCCGATTCGTTACTATCATCATAAAAGCGGTAACTTCCTTCTACCTCTGCATTGATTCAAATGAAGCAAATATATTGACTCTTGCATTAAAAAAATCTATTTCAAAATCGTAAAAAAAAAATTTCCCACCCCTACTAACTTAGCTATGTTCCACGCACAAATGAAACATTATCTTACCTGATGTGTTTTATCCAGCGACTCCTGGTCTTTGTATTAGTCGGGAAGTGAAAGAATGAGCAAGACCCGTTGGTCGTGTGAGTACAACCCAGTAGGAAACACACAGGCATCGTAGCTTCAGAGAGAGAGACGTCACTTACACAACTTTTGGGTGTGTAGTCTTTCTAATTACGTATTTTCACAGTCTGATACTTCAACAGTTTTACAACAAACTGCGACTTTCTTGACTTGCAAAATTATGTTTTGATTTGTCAAACATCTTATGTGTGATTCATGGCGCAATTCAAACGGGATCAAAAAAATATTTGTCTCTCACCGTTCATACTTTTTACGAAATAAGGTCCCATGGTGGTCCACTGGAAGAGGCGGGACGTCGCCTCTACATAAAGACACATAAAATAACCTGCACAAAAACGGACTTATGCTCATCCAAATGGCTGTATGGTGCACACACACACATGGACACCCACTGCCACCTCCACCATTAACTAAAGAGGTCCGTACAATTTATTGTATGTTGCAGATGAAAGAAAAAGTGAAAATAATTCAATAATTGACCACCTCTAAAATTAAGAAAATAGAACCACGAGAAAGGGGGCATTGTGATCTACTTTAATCCTCAGCACGCTGCCGAAAAATAAGAGACACCATTAAATGTACCTTTGAAATAAATGGGGCCCAATTACCGAGATGGCTGGGACGCTCTGATGAAGCTTTTGTAAAGGCAGACAAACATGGTGGAGGGACACTCAAAAAGGGGGGTTAGGAGCAGGAGGTAGATACGGGCAAAATAATTCCACAATGATCTTTTACATGAAAGTTAAATTCACATAAATGTTAGTGGTAGCGTAGTTGTGATGCAGGGTTCAGAGAAAACACTGAAAGTGAAATTTGCCTATTTGGAGAGATAAAGAGCGAATGATAGCAGTCACAGCCACATGAGAGCGAGAAAAAATGACCCACACAATTAAAAAAAAAACATGCTAAATGTAGACAATATGAACATTAGTAGCAATCATCACCCAGAGGGTTGCTCAGTTACATTAGCTGTTATGTGTTCAGGAAATAAGTCATGTTGAATGGGTTTAGGAGAGTTGTTTTGATAATAGCGTTTTGTTGAATCTCTCCTTTTTAATTATCGGGTCAGAGGGTAGCAGCTCAAACTCCCTCTCTTTCATCCCTCTTCACAACAGTGAGTGCTGCCGACCCTTACCACAGCGATGCAGCACGCTCTGTACCTCCGCTGTAAAACATAGCCTCAATTACTTTCGTTGAAGCTCTTTTCCGAGAGCAATTTGAACAAAGAAATGGCATGAAAAGCATATAAATCAGTGTTACTTGCTGCGATTGTCTGGTTCTCAACCAACAACTTACCTTTTTCAGAATTAAAAAACAAATGTTTATCTGAAGAGTGATTTCCAAATAAGAAAAATGAGTTGCGACTTGTCATCTGATGATCTCTATATGCCGATGACCTTGTTCTTTCCTTGTTATAGTTCATTCCTTGTATTCGATCGATCCAGGAGAGGACCAGACCTTACACAGGGAGCTCATAGATGGTTTTGGACACAACAGCTTGTCCAAGGGTAAAGGTTAAGGCCATGAGTGTCTGTCGAGGTCCAGACACAGGTCAGAAGGTCTCAGTCAGGGTCAGGACCCCAGGTGACCTCAAGTCTGCGCTCACAGTTGCCTGTTGCATTCATGTTTCTGTGGACTGTGTACTACTGCCGCTGCGGCTTCCCTAGGAGACTTTAGATAGACAACTTTTGAGGATATTAAACCCTAATGTTCTGTTTGGTGTCCTGGAGACCCTGGGCCCTCTATAGCAACTAAAATAACTAGGACTGTCAATCCATTAAAATATTTAATCGTGATTAATAGCATGATTGTCCATAGCTAATTGCGATTATTCACAAATGAATCACACTTTTTTTATCTGTTCAAAATGTACTTTAAAGGGAGATTTGTCAAGTATTTAATACTCTTATCAACATGGGAGTGGGCAAATATGCTTGCTTTATGCAAGTGTATGTATATATTTATAATTGGAAATCAAATAACACACAACAGAACCCTCACAGGTACTGCATTTAGTATAAAAAATATCTTCAAATCATAACATTGGTAAACGTAAGCCCAACAGACAACAACAGCTGTCAGTGTGTCAGTTTTCTGACTTCACTATGACTTGCCCCAAACTGCATGTTATTATCATAAAGTGGGCATGTCTGTAAAGGGGAGACTCGTGGGATTTTTTCATTCTAGCCCTTACAACTTATTAAACAAGGTACATTTCTTTATTTTGTGTAATAACAAAGCTTTATAATCACATTTTGTCGCCTTATGAGACGCTCATTTTGTGGCAAAGAGGAAGGTTACAGCTTCAATACTTTTCTTATATACAAGGCCTCAATAAGATGAAAACATGTAGAAGAAAATAATGTTTGACTTTGCAATGATTATTATCATTACATAACAACGAGGAAGAAAAGAGCCAATGTCAATCAACATACGGGTTATTATTTCATATAACCACCACATTAGCTTTAGAAATCACTTAAAGAGTGTCTAACAGGTTAACAAGTGAGATGTAAGCTGAACGCATCATCTGCAAAGCAGCCATTTCAGTCTCAGCTGGTGCGTTAAACATAACAGAGTGTAATGTGTACTGCCACCCTACTGTACTATTCATTTCTTCATTACTATTTTATATATGCGTATGATTAACACTCATTGCGTGGCTCAGCTCCCAATCTCTCTGTCGGAGGCCCTCCACTAAAGACAGCTCAAGCTTGAGAGATTTTTTTTTCCCAGTCATTTAAATTTTTGCACTTCCATTTACCCGCCTTTTAATTTAGCGTATAATGATGCCATTAGAACAAAATCCATCTGGAAGTTCTGTTGGGAGCGGTTAATGTTCCATGGCTTTTTGCTGCTAATGCCATTGCGCCTGCATTGGCAACAGATGCTCTGAAAGCAACAGATACATTCTCTCCCAACATCATTACAATCATGCCCATGTCCAGGATAAATGTTGCTGCTTGTTCGGGACTATCATACCTGCAATGGGACTGTAAAACACAAAGGATATACAACAGACTGCATCGCTGCCAATGAATTCCAATTTTTCAAGCCATTTATTCATGAACCAGGGTTGTAAAAATGTGTCTCTTGTCCCATACAAAGGTGACAGGCAGTAAAACTCTTTAAGAAGTGAAGCTGAGGGAAATGAATGAGAAAAGTACTCAAAAATTAAAGCAGCAGTAGGCGAGATTGGAGCAAATATGAAGTTATTTTTTATAAAACTGTCACTATATCCTGACAGTAGTGCATGAGACAGATAATCTGAAAAAAATCATGTGCCACTGTGTCCTCCGGTGCTCCCAATGGCATCTACGAGATTTCACAGCCGGAGGAAAACAACCAATCAGAGCCGAGCTGGAGCCTTGCCGTCTCTGAGCAGCTGTCAATCACTCACAAACTCCGTTCAAATGGTCAAACTAGGCAGCGCTGATCAAATATGAATCAATATTCTGTTACTGTAATGCCTATTTCTTGCATAAAATTGTGTCAGAAGCATGTTGTAGTGTACTGTTTAACTGTAAAATGAGAATGTTCGACCAAGCAGCCATGTTGAGATCAGTTGAGGAAATACCAAGCACCGCCCACCAGCTGGAGCAAACTTTCATTTTACAGCTGAACAGTACTACAAGATGTTTCTGAAAACATTTGAGGCAAAAAATAGCCATTACAGTAACAGAATATTGATTCATAATTGATCAGCGCTGCTTAGTTTGATCGTTTGATAAGAGTTTGCGAGTGATTGACAGCTGCCTCCATTGAATGAACAGCCAATAGGAACGCTCTCTCTCTGAAATAACCTGTGTTTTACCAAAATCTCCCATCACAGGCTAGATTTTTTTAAAGCCTGAAAACAGAGCCAAGAGGGGGTGCAGAAGTCTAATTTTCTGAAAGGTTATTATGGAATTTTTGCCCAATGATGCCAAAAATATTTTGCCTACTGCCACTTTAAACAGTGTTTTGTCACAGCAAAATCTGAACTCCCTTTGCTCCCATTGCAGCCATTTTAGTGACCCCTCTCCCACCCACCGATAAACACCCTTGGACAGTTCATCTTCTATGATATGAAAGCTAGTGAAAAAGGCAAAAAAAAAATGTTTTCAGTTGCAATTTAGGTGATTAAGTACAGTGGATAATTAATTGGAATAACAAACAATTTCCTCCATGGAGGATTACTGATTAGCCGAGCTCCCCAACGCTGCCATGGCCTTTTTATCCTCTCTGCTTCAATTATGGTAATGCTAACTTTCTCTCCCAGAAATTATTGTGATTAATTTTCTCTTGTTTTGAATTACAATTGCACTGGCTGCTAGCACTTTAAAGCATTCATTAATTCCCAATTAGATTGGTGGGCTCATTTGCTCCAGTGCTGCTCGGTTCTGTAGCACTTTGTGTTTAATGTGCTAATTGGGCGAGATTTAAAACAACTAACCTATTATGAGAGGAGAAAAGTTATTCAACGGTTACATTAGCATAATTTATCCCAGGATGCTTAATTAGACATTGCCACAATAATCAGGACAACCGACTCACAACTGTTGTTAACTAAAACTGAAGTAAGTTCAGGGTTCAGTCGTAATGGATCCAGTGCTCGTTGGCTTTCTCCAGTTCTGAGCATCTTGCAAATGTGTTGTCTGTGCTTATTTCCAGTCATCCAACATGTCTAAGACAGTATGGTGTGTTTTTTTTCTTTTTTTTCCTACAATTTATGTCTCTTCAGTGCTTTGTTACAACCACTCGAGCAGCATTAACAGCTCACTACTCCATTAACCGAAGACTTGGATTGTCGCTAACTCATTTACCACCATCAGAGGATCGACGCTTCAGGCAAACATGAGTGGGGTTGGATATAAGGAAAAAGAGAATGCTTTCATGTCCCGATGTGATCTCTTCAAATGGGACCTGGATCCAGGGAGTGAAATATTGTTTAGCTGTGTGTACCGCACAAGCTATTTCATCAGAAGATGAGAGATGCTGGTGTGTGGAAACTGGTCTTGAGAGGTTTGGTAAAGAACTTAGGTTGTCCAGATCAAAGGAATATAAACCTTGATCATTGCATCTATCCGAGCTCCGTATAGGTTTCTGTAGTCTGAAGTTTTGTCAGATTAAAGAGGCCTTCACCGACAATTCAGTCTGTCTTTTCCTTGGGATTGAGTAGTATCGTCATCAACATTTACACCAGGGTTTTTAGTTACTTATTTGGTTGCAGTGCTTGCCTCCTTGCATATAAATTCATTGTATGATCGGCTATAGATAAGGGTTGGTTAGATTCAGGCATTAAAACGACTTGGTTAGGGCAAGCATATTTCAGGTTATAATTGTTACTTCGTCAAGGTAAGGGGACCTGAGTTGTCATGGTTAAAATAATAACCACTTGGTTAAGGTTCGGGAACTACAGTACCGCGGTAATGGTTAAAGCAAACCAACGTTGACTGTTGGATGGTAATTGGAAGCGAATAGCAGTCTGCTGGATCAAAATCCAGTGTTTTGTTCTGCTTTCCTTTTTGACGGACAAAGGACAGTCTCTGTTTTTCTTGGGAGGATAGTCTCGTCTCGGCTGGGAATTTTGTGCAATTTCTAATTTCTCTTAAACTGAAGTTTGTAAGAGCTCAATGTGTGTCCGGTGTAAAATAGAATTTTTTTTCTGATGTTTCCTCCGCTATAAAAGGTTACCTTCGGTCGTACAGATATTATGAATGCTCAATGGTTGTAAACAGGCCTTGCAATTTCATAATATGCTCTATACAGAATCCATATTTGTTGCTCATATAACATTACAAGACCCAAATGGGACAGGATGTGGTCACAAGTATGGGTAAGTGATAATAATGACATCTGGTGTGAATAAGACTGAAGAGGGACACTGTCATCTCAGTTCCCATCTTGCTTTAACCTCTTTCACGTCTCAAGTGCTCGGACACTGGCAAAATCTATTAGTACCCTTTTAGAATTACAATGCAGTGAATATCATCCTATCGAGTGTTTTGTTCAGGTAATTCATAGAGCACTTCGAACAATACTGAAGCATCAAGATGAAAACCATTGTGCCTTGTGTACAAATGGACACTTGCTTATTTCATTGCGCGCTTTTCATCTATATGGAAATGAAATGATGCGCTCTCGAGCCTTGTTTGCTTGTTTGTCTTGTCCGGCACGGACAATGAAAGGAAAATAAGAATTGCCTGTGTGCTGGGAACTTTTGTGGAGGCAGCTCTCGTAGCATTATTTCAGGGCAAGAGGGAAGGAGGGCTGGATAAAAGAGATGCCCAGTGTCACAGACAGCCTAAATTCTTATTTTGTTGAATAATACACAGTTACACAATACACAGGAGAGTATGATTGCACTGTTTGTGCACATACATGCTTACTACACAATTAAGGGGAGGGGGGAAATAAAATGGATTTCTACAAAGTAGTAGAACATTTAAAAAAATGTTCCAATTGTATGATGCTTATACTGTATATATATATATATATATATATATATATATATATATATGATAGGGCTGTCAAAGTTAACGCGATAACACACCACTAATTTCTAAACGTAACTTGGGATTTTATATGAATATGAAACTAGAAAACCTAAGGAATCTAACCATTGGTACCAACGCTAAATTTTGGCAAGGAAAAACTGGCATTATCATTTTCAAAAGGGTTCCTTGACCTCTGACCTCAAGTTATGTGAATGAAAATGGGTTCTATGGGTACCCACGAGTCTCCCAAGTCATAGTCAAGTCAGCACACTGACAGCTGGTGTTGCCTGTTGGGCTTGAGTTTTCCATGTTATGATTTGAGCATATTTTTTATGCTAAATGCAGTACCTGTGAGAGTTTCTGGACAATATATAGTCATTGTTTTGTGTTGTTAATTAATTTCCAATAATAAATATATACATGCATAAAGCAAGCATATTTGCCCACTCCCATGTTGAAAAGATTATTAAATACGTGACAAATCTCCCTTTGAGATACATTTTGAACAGATAAATTGATGATAGATTGCTTGAATCACAATAAATGTGATTATTTTGCAATTAATCACAATTAACTATGGACAATCATGCGATTAATTGCGATTAAATATTTAATTTGATTGACAGTCCTAATATATATACTGTACACATACATACATACATGTACACACACATAGGTATATATACATGTGTGTGCGTGCTTGTGTGCCTGCGTGCGTGCATGTCATGAAAGACCGTGCTGTAGAATTATGTTTTAGATACTATAGTATTATGATTCCAATATATGAAGTAAACTAGGTCAAAATCTAAATTCACACAAAAACACATGTTGTGTGCACTTGTGTATGGGATCAGATGTGACATTGTGAGAACAATTAATGACTTGTAAAAGAAGCAAATAGGGTACTATAAAACAAGTTATCTTAGATCATTCCTGTTTATTATCAGTCTTATTTGAATGAAGGTGCTTTGTGATGTGTGACGGGCACAGTGGATGCCATTAATGGAGGTTTGTAGCACTTTAAATCTCCTAAAACCTCAATGGTGTGACTGATCTGTGTTTGATTGAAAGCTCTTCACATGAATTTTAAAGATGAACATAGACAATGGCATGCCTTTATATGTAGCATATTACATATGTTTTGTTATTTTTTTAATTAATTTTGTTGATAGAGGAAGAGAAGCATCTTCAGACCTTTCAACTGCATCTCTTCCATTTCCTGCCTCAAACAGGGGACAAAGAGACCCTTGTCTACCGGTCGTGGCCAGTGCCATTGGGAAGTTAAGGCGGGGAGAATTAGGAAGGGGCAGGAACAGGGCTCCCAACTACAAGGTAACAAGGGAAAACCAATCCCACCTGGAATTATCCTGATACTGGAGACACAGAGCTCACCAGACAGCGGATCAATGGGTCTCTCCGGGGAGGAGAAGGAAGGAGGTGGGGTCCAGAGCAGGATATTGCACCAAAGAAAGTGTGCCACGCCGTGTCCAAATTACCCTCAAAGTTGTGGGAGATCCTGTTACCTGTTCAGATGTTTTAGTTTGAATGTTCACTTGCCTGTTTTGGCTGTATGCCCGTGCCACACCTACCAAGGATCTGGCTTTGGAACTAGTATTACAGATTACAATGGCACAGAATTATCCAACAAGCTTTGTTCTGTTGAGGTCGACCACATGACGTAAAGCACAAGTCAAGCTGACGTGGTAAAAGCTTCTTGGAACTTACACAGTGATTTTAAACAAAATGAATATTCTTGATAGCTACAGTTTAACTGTAATTTGCGAGTAGTTTGGTTTAAATTAAAGGTGAAATTGCTACATTAACAGATGATTATATTTCAAAAACCAAAACACAAATTCATTCACGTGGTTGTGCAGGTTCGCCATATATTTGGAAAACAAGCGGATTTAGAAACAGGTGTATTGTGATTAAGTGGCAAACCAGCTTAACAAACAATCAAGCATCTTTAGGTTGGGTCTGAATCGAAGTTAATCTTGGTAAAACATTTTTGCTTACACTAATAAAGGCACCAAATTGTTAGTGTTCATCAGCAGAAACACCCAAACTTCCTCATTGCTTGTGTTTAGGCCTCCATTATGACCATTTTAAAAATGGTTTGAAATATATGACGCTAAAACTTTGAGTTTTGAGACTTTTGTTTAACCCTAAAGGATGCCTCATCACACAATCTCTTTTTCTGTAGTATTTGTTATTGTTTGTTACGTCAAAATTCATTAGTACCTGCTATAAACAATCCAAATCTCCCCCAATCACAGTTTATCCTGTGGTGCTGCTGATAATCATTGGGCAATGCAAGGGCGGGTCCACCTGTGTTCTGTTTCGTCTTTTTCAAATGGAAACGCCCACTCAACCGTTGTAAAGAGCAGTGACGTAGGTTCCCAAAGTAAGCTAATCGAAGCTAATCAATAAGGTTATGAATGATGTGAACGCTAGCACTAGCTGAGTCAAAGTTAGCTGTGTTAAGTTTGGAAATAACTAAAAGGTTTAGTTTGGATTTTTTGAAGTGGGGTTGTAAATATACTCCAGCATTCTGCGAGGTAAAATGACTGTTTTGTGAATAGATCATCGGTCTGGTCTAGTCTTGAAGACCGCCATACAACGGCTTCAGTTGCTGTCGGAACGTGCTGTCTGACGGCGAGGTAAAGCGGCTGTGGACGAGAGTAGCAGAAAAACTTATTTTATCAGTTTACGTGTACGCTTTATTTAGAAGAGCTTTACATTGCCATCAGACAGCCCTTTCCCAAGAGGTACTGAAGCTGTTATATCAAGGTCTTCAAGACCAGACCAGAGTCCATTCACAAAAACAGTTATTTTACCTCAAGGAATACAGGAGTTGCTGGTCTACCGCTGCATTGATCGGTCAGTTTGTTTGTGTTATTGTGACTTTTGGATCCAAACCAACGTGGCGTCCAAAGCAGTATATTGCTTAGCTCCAATGCCGGTACTCCTGCCCGCTTCTCCAAACTGGGAGTGTACCGACCGTCATCTAAGTAACGGTATGTAACGTTAATACACTGACTATAATATCATTTAGTTTGTTTACCAAATATCAAAATATGCATGTAGAGGAGTCTGATAAAATACATTCTGCCTAATCTATCAATTTAATCCGGCTCTGATCATAGTTCTATAAACCACTGAGTGTTGTGGTACTCATGAAGTACCTTCCTTCTGTATTTCGTTGTCTCACTGATACATGCTGTTTCCTATCTGAAGCCCAGTAAGAGGCGTCCTCTGGAGTCCATCACTGATCATTCTTAACACGTTATACTGTATTTTCAGTTTGCAATAGACTGTAGCTTATGAAAAATGACGATTCTGCTCCTAACCCTAACCCTGGCTAACAAAGTTCTCTTCAACAGTTTCTCCAACACTTTCCTCTCCAGAGACTACCTGTTAACCTCCCAGTACGACCAGATTCAATGAGACCGAGGCTCTCTTGTTTTCCTTTGTCCACCAGCACACATTGCTCTTCCCCTCGCCCGTTGTCTGCCTTTATGAAAGCATTAGGTATTCTCTTTGAGCCAACACGCATTGGAAATGAAAGAGCCGAACACTCTTGGTCCTCGCCCTCCCCGTCCCCTAACACCATCCCACCCCTACAATGCACTCTTGTCTAGTGCCATGTTTCGAGCGAATGTCATCATCCAACATCTATGAATGACTAGAGCACGCTTCGTCACATATTGATCCGCTCCCTTTGTGAGGCCTTCCAAGCTGGTGATAATTAGCATCGTCCATTAGCGACTTTGCTGAGCTAACGTGCCCATTAAGAGTCAAAGCGTCTGTTCCTTTCTGCGAACATTTCATTTGGCCCGGATTTTCTTCTTTAAAGAGCCTGATAAGGGAAAAGGAAAAACTGTGTTGTGGACAGATGAAAAGTGGAAAATATAAAGTGGGTGTTTAAATGCATTAAAAGGCATCTAGATTTAATTAACACCCTAGATAGCTGGCAGCTTTGTTCATGTGCTGTAAATGATCATCTTAGCAAAGAGCAGGGCTATAATTTTGAGTATGTTTTTAAAAGGTGCTTTGCAGAGACATTGCAGAGGGCTCTCTCTTTTCACAGCCCAAATGCATAACTTCTCTTTGACCACTTTGATGCCAAAAGTAACCTATTAGAGTCCAACGCAACACAGCACGCCTTTACTCATCCTCTTCCTTTTTGTAATTTGCCTTCATTAGGTGAAGAATATCTGTGGTCATCCGGGATTTTCAAGCAACAAGCAACACAGCTTCCCGACTCAAGTTGTTGATTTCATAAAAGTGCACAACAACAAATTAAACAGGAGTTGAGTGGCAACTATTAATCAATTAATCGATTAGTTGTCAACTATTAAATTAATTGCCAACTATTTTGTAATAGGTAATTTTTCAAGAAAAAAAAAGTAAAAATTCTCTGATTCCAGCTTCTTAAAAGTGAATATTTTCTGGTTTCTTTACTCCTCTATGACAGTAAACGGAATATCTTTGAGTTGTGGACAAAACAAGACATTTGTGGATGTCATCTTGGGCTTTGGGAAACACCGATTGACATTCTGACATTTTATTGTCCAAACAACTAATCAATTCTTTGAGAAAATAATCAACAGATTAATCAACAATGAAAATAATCAGGGCTGTCAATCGAATAAAATATTTAATCGCGATTTATCGCATGATTGTCGATGCACATTTTTTATCTATTCAAAATATACCTTAAGGGAGATTTGTATAAGTATTTAATACTCTTATTAACATGGGAGTGGACAAATATGCTTGCTTTATGCAAATGTATTTATAGATTTATTATTGGAAGTCAATCAACAACACAAAACAATGACAAATATTGTCCAGAAACCCTCACAGGTACTGCATTTAGCATAGAAAAAATATATAAATCACAACATGGCAAACTGAAGCCCAACAGGCAACAACAGCTGTCAGTGTGTCAGTCTGCTGACTTGACTATGACTTGCCCCAAACTGCATGTGATTATCATAAAGTGGGCATGTCTGTAAAGGGGAGACTCGTTGGTACCCGTAGAACCCATTTTCATTCACATATCTTGAGGTCAGTGGTCAAAGGTTGCCTTTGAAAATGACAATGACAATTTTTCCTTGCCAAAATTTAACGTAAATTTGGAGCATTATTTATCCTCCTTCTTCTCCTTCCTTAGGTTTTCTAGTTTCATATGATACCAGTATCTTCACTCTAGCTTTAAAGCTGAGCCCGCTACAACCTCAGAAAGATCAATTGCATTAATGTGTTAAAGAAATTAGTGACGTTTAAACAATTTTGCGTTAACGCGTTATTATCGCGTTAACATCTACAGCCCTACAAATAATCTTTAGTTGCAGAGGAGATAGCAATGTTTGCTGATGACACTGTATACTTTGGCAAGAATAAGGTGTTTGTAGATCCAGCTATGCAGAGCATGAAAGCTTCAAACAGAATATGTTGACACTTCATGGGATTGTTCCTTTGGTGGTCCAGACCTGAGTATTGATCGCAACACAAGAGGTTCACATCTACCTGTTTACTTTCTCTGTTTACTGTTTGCATTTCTCTGGCAGGCAAAGATATTATTTCCTCCGTTGAGGACCCTAGAAAAGCGGCCACCCTGCGCTCAGTGTTCGACCCCGGCACCCGCTGCACCACTACTGATATAATGAGAGACTGTGGAGAGAAACTACACCGGTGCCCGTAGAGGCTCTTGGTGAGGAATCCAGCAAACAGCGGCTTCCACTCCGCGGATGGCGTTTTTGGGATGCATGCGTGTCACGTTGACCTTGCTGACCATCGGCTGGCTAAGAGGGGAAATGAGCGCCGGGTATGAGAAGGAGGGAGCACCGAAGTAAAGTGCTCACCCTGAGCCATTATGATTAACCATCAGCAGTTTTTGTGTAATCATCGGCAATGTGCACACGGCAGAATCCCGTATGGAAAGAGCCGCAGAGAAAAAATCAATCACATTATATTACTGTGGACATGCTTTATTGACCTCTGTTGGTGTTCACACATTTCATACTTGATTTGTATCTACTGGCGGGCGTTTAGAACAATGTGGGCAATTTGGGCAATGAGGAAAAACAGGGCAGCATTTTCAAGCCCGGAGCTCGTGCTTATGGATTGAGTGCTACTTTATGAAAAAGAGCAACCTATTTAGATGCACTTCCTGCATACATTTCATGAAATACCCAGAAGCGTTGGATGGAGATGTGCCCTTATTCAGGCCCATCAGAGAATATTTGCAGCTTGGACTGCCTTGCGGTATATATACGATACGGCTGCATAGGATCCAGACTCGCAGTACAATGTGTGAAACCTCCCGTAGCTCCAGCAGACAACAGTAAATAAGAGTTGGATGTCTCATTATCTGAACACCAAGCCGTGACAGCAGCATTCATCCAAAATGCATTGTATCTAAAGGTTAAGAGTAGTTATGAGAAAAGTAATGTATTATTAAAATACCTTTCGGAGTGAAGTACCTTCAGATATATTTTCCTTGGTAATGAAAGCGGGATTCGGTGGAAATGTAGTAATTTGGAGGCCCATTTCTTGAAGCCTTTATTCCCCCCTCTCCCTCTTCAACGACTTATCTGGGGAGAGTGAAGAGCTCACAGCCAGCGAACAGACAGTAAACATTTTGTTATAGTCAGAACCATCTCTTATTACTGGTTTTTCATTAAAAAAAGAAAGCCCTTTTCGAAGCATTCAAAGCATTTCGGCGGATGAAGATGCTTCACAATTTTCTCTCTCTCACCCTCTTTCTCTCCTCACTATACCTGAATCCTTTCTCTTTTTGATGCTGTTAAGGGAGTAATTGAGTGCAGAAAATGGCTTGGCTTATTTGGACTGAGCCTGATCCAGAAATGATTAAAGCTAAAGGGGTTTGAGGTATTCAAAGAGAGAGAGAGCGACAGAAAGAATATGGTTAATGCTTTTTTTCTTTTTCCATTTTGTGAGGAGAGAAGGAGATGGGAGGGGTGGTCAGGCTGAGCAGCCAGACAGGTTGGTGTTCGAGGGGAGGGTGTGGAGGTGGAGGGGGGTGTGTGGGCGCACAGAATAGCCCCTACTCATACACCTATTAAAAGCATTGGGATTGTCAGAGACGGTAAAAAGACAGGAAATCACTGTAAGAAATGAAGCTTCTTTTACCAATTACTGAATACCGAGTGCACACCTTGGAGCTCTTTGTCCTCTGTAGCACCAGTTCTCTGTCTCTCTACCCTTTTCTCTCTTTCTTTTTTTCTTTCTTCCCGCCTCTCTCTCTCTCTCTCTCTTTTCCTCGCCGGCTTAAAGCCTTTGAGTCAGATGCATTAGCACCAAGGCCCGGAGAAGAGGCAGCGTTTTCAAAGCCCAGTTGGACTCACTTCTAGCCTGTCGATGTGGCTCCTTTTCAGGCTTTTATTCGCAGACAGTAGGGGCAGGTCTGAAAGAGACGCCCTCAACCTCTCCACTCAAACATTTATCTCTCCCTTTTTTTTCCCCTCGCTACAGCAGAGATGATTAGCGGAGGGAAGCCATTTACCGATCCGCGGGCGCCTTTTTTTCCGCACAGCGTGTTGAAAAATAAAAAGGGAGCATGTTCAGCTTGTCTGATTAGCACGCACCTACACAGTCGTTCAAACGCGTATACTCTCAAACAAACATACACGAGCACAGTGTATGTAGTTATTACGGCTGACGCCTTTCTCCCGATTTGATACTACCACGATACCTGGGTGGTGATTCGATGTGTATTCCGATTTTTAAGTATTGCGATTTGATATAGCGATTTTTGTGGGGAAAATGGGGAAAAAAGCTGAATCATACACTTCTAGTGACTTTTACTTTGGAAAATATCTAAATTGATAGGGTAAAAATGTTTAATTTTCAGCATGTATGTAGTCAGAGATGTCCTGAAGTCAAATAAGTTAGTCATTGTCAGGCATCATTTATTAATTATTTTCCAGCAACACAAAAACCAAAGAATAAAGACATTTCCCTCACAATTAAGTGGTATTTTCTTTTTCATTAATAAGGGACATGCAACATGTTTTATTCTTCTGGTGAATATAATCCAATCAATCTTATTTCCATATGTATTTTGTATATACAGTTCCCTTTGGTAACACCATTTTAAAAACCGGACGTTGTCACACGTGTATACTTCCACTATCTTTGTCCGTCACTAGCTCTCCGTCAGCTCCGTTCTCTTTATACATCCGTGGTCAGCTCCATCGGGGCCGTTTGAATGCATTTAACATAAATGTCAGTATATGGGTGCTCTACAGTTGTAGCTTATTTGACCACGGAGATGAGAGTGTAGACTTTCCTTGACCGCACGTTACCGCAATACGATAACGTTTCCTGTCCATGACCGAGATAGCATGCAGCTTTAGCCATGATGTCCAGCTCTGCTTTTCCTGGCAACGTGTGAAACTCTTTGTGTAGAGTTTACCACTTTGGATTTAAAATGTGAGGGTGCAGGTCATATCAATGCAGACCCTCCGCCGTTTGCTACTTTCTCGTTTCGGCTCGCTGCAGTTTGTTTTGGTTTTTGACGGATACGGAACGGATGCGACGTCACGTTACTGAGACTACAACAATAAAAGCAGTAACTTCCTGCTACCTCCGAATAGCCTCAAATGAAGCAAATATATCGACTCTGGCATTAAAAAATCGATTTCAAAATCGTAAAAAAAAAAAAAATCACGATACATAGATTAATCAATTTTGTTCCCACCACTAGCAGTTATGGGTGACAGCAGTATTTTTTTTTTTTTTTTTTTTTAAATAAAGTCTCTTTTATCTTATCAATAATGAATATGAGCCTCTAGTGGAGCATGTGTCAGGTCGTTGAGTTTGGATAGATGGGCTCTGCCGTGCCCTCTCACCCCTCTTGGGACTCTTGGGACCCATAAACACCTCGCAGACTGGGTCTCCATCCCACCTATTGACCAAGTGAGTTAATTACTTCCCAGTTAAAACAATACAGGATCGCTAATGTAGTCAGCAGAGAGCATTTAACGCCTGTGGTTGTGTGGGGTTTGTAGCCCGTTCATGGTGTGTAACAGCACAGCAGCACTCCGATACGAGTCCACGGGAGCCATCTTAACGCGGTTTCACATTATGGGTTTTGTGAGGATTGTTGCTGTGGATGCGGTTATGGTGATAGCCGCTGGTAATGGTGTCGTTAAAGAAGATATAGCTGCCAAATTAGAGGTTCACAGAGCATATTTGCCGGGGCAATAGCTGCCTTCAGGATCCATAACGTTGTTAGTGAGTTTTCATAGAGCGCGCTGAAGGATGCTGTCGGCTTGTTCGGGGTTTGCTCTTATCAAGACACATGAGGATATTATCATGTAAGATTACTCATTTTGGAGGGATTTAACTCTCGCTCCCAACCCCACACCCCCTGCTCCACACCAATCCCTTCACATCGTCCTCACCTCATCTGTCATCCCACGCCAGCAGACAGCGGGGGACACTTTTCAAATCACCCAGTGTTTTGCCACGAGCGCTGTTGCGATGCTAATAAGACTTTCATTTATTTGGAAATATATGAGCTCCCTGCATCGAGTACAGGTATTTTTAATGGTTTGAGATTCTTAGCTTGGTGTTAATGTCAACCATCAGGAAGTTGCCAGAGTTGACAGCGAGGGTGTGTGTGTGTGTGGTGTGAGGCATCGCTGCTTTCTGGCAGCCATTTGCAAGGTTAATGTTGTAGAAAACAACATCCATCTCTCCGCTGCTCCCCCCCCACTCTCAAAACAGTTTCATTAGTCCTGGGCGCTCTGACCCCTCTTCTTATAGTGTTGTCAGATGTGACATGCTTCATATTATTGGCGAGTGATGCAATCAATAAAATTTCAAAGTACGTGCCGCTGCCAAGTTGCCCGGCCCGGTGTGCATATTTTAAAACACGAGGTCAAATTGGCACGGCGTATATACGCAGCCCCGGCCGTCTCCCATTCATCCCCAGTTGGCTAATAAATAAGACAGACTGAAGGCACTGACTATCAATAATAATAACAGAGTGAGTTTAGTTTGGGAGCCTATGATGAATGAAGCCTGCTCGTGGTTTTGTACAGCTTTGTTTGGCGCTGACACGTTGGCGTTCTGAGCGAGTGAGTCTAAGACAAACACTTTGATTCAGGGGATTACATTAGTTAAACAAATATGCAACTGAATCAAAGGGCTCCCTCTCTCAGTCCATCAGTATGCACTTCATATTTAAACCTCGTTGGAATGAAATGATGTACAACCACGTATAGTTATATTCACCCGCCCTTTGTAAAAAGAACATTAAACAAAAACATAAAACAGTGTCAAGATAATAAACATTGTTTTCCGCTGGAGTTTGATGGACAAAAGCCGACCGGAGCAGCTGGGTCATGTTTTCACAGCTAACAATAGTAATAGTAGTATTAGTAATAAAAAAGACCAAAATGTTTTAATTATCTCGTAAAAATGTGGCTAAAAGATGGGGAAAAAGTCAGTTTCTGACAGAGCTTCTGGCAAATAAGATAGATGCACTTTTGCATTCTTAGGAATGAGAACTAGGGCTGTCAAAGTTAACACGATAATAACACGTTAACGCAAAATTGTTTTAACGCCACTAATTTCTTTAACACATTAACGCAATCGTTCTTCCGGGGGTTGCAACGGGTTGAGTTTTAAAGCTAGAGTGAAGATACTGGCATCATATGAAACTAGAAAAACCTAAGGAATCAATTGGTACCAACCATGTCATAGTAGCTTGCTGCAAAGAAGGTTGAATAATGCTCCAAACTTACACTAAATTTTTCAACTGGCATGGCCATTTTCAAAGGGGTGCCTTGACCTCTGACCTCAAGATATGTGAATGAAAATGGGTTCTATGGGTACCCATGAGTCTCCCCTTTATAGACATGCCCACTTTATGATAATCACATGCAGTTTGGGGCAAGTCATAGTCAAGTCAGCACACTGACACACTGACAGCTGTTGTTGCCTGTTGGGCTGCAGTTTGCCATGTTATGATTTGAGCATATTTTTTATGTTAAATGTAGTACCTGTGAGGGTTTCTGGACAATATTTGTCATTGTTTTGTGTAGTTAATTGATTTCCAATAATAAATATAGACATACATTTGCATAAAGCAGCATATTTGCCCACTCCCATTTTGATAAGAGTATTAAATACTTGACAGATCTTAAGGTACATTTTGAACAGATAAAGAATGTGCAATTAAGTTGCGTTTAATCCGATTAATTATGGACAATCATGCAATTAATCGCGATTAAATATTTATTTTCGTTTTCTAGATAATGTGTTTCTTTGTTTTGAAAAATGCTTTCAAATATTTGATGTTATATTGAGAACAAGATCCAGTGAAGTCTCAAGACACTATGTTGACAGAATTAACAATGACACATGTAGATCAACGATGAGATTTTATTTCATGCTTGTGATAAGAAAAAGTGAGTTTCTCCTATTGAGTGCAGTAGATTACTAAGAAAACATTTAAAACGCATGGGGCTGTACAGTAAAAGAGGTAGTATTATTTGTCACATCCTAGTCCTGGATTAAAGTACACCATCAATGGGTTTGCTACTTTGAGGATTATTAGAATAGAGTGATATGTGATCAGGAAACCCTTATCGACATCATTAACTATAGAAACAATATTGTAACACAACAAACCATGACATGTTGCACAAATTCAATGCTGTGTCAACACTACAAAATGCTGAACAAAATGCATCATTTGATGTGCCTTCCATTACAATGTATTCTCTGATCAGTAAAAACATATTAATAGAAATACAAAAAAAACATCAATAGTAGAACAAATACATATGAGAGAACATACACACAAACGGGCTTTGACTAGATGTCACAAACATTCCTTGCACTAACAATAGGGCTTTACAATATAATGATATATATCATCAAAGTGATATAAAAATATCTATGGTATATATTTTTTGATATCGTTTCTTAGGCGATATAGGCAAGGCCTGTATTTATTTTCTGTTTTCTCTATAATTCACTTCAAACTGTTATGTTGAATTTGCACTCAAGTTCTTAAAATGAGAAATTACTTTTAATTTGTCAAGTGTTTAATTCACACAGGAGTATACAGAAATAGGATTTTCCATGTAGTTATTTCATATAGACCATTTATTTATTGAATTACCAGAAAACATACTATATCGTGATATATATTGTTATCGAGATGCAAAATGACCTAAATCATGATAGGAGATTTCGGCCATATCGCCCAGCCCTAACTAACAATATAGTTATTATGGCATTATACAAAAATAAATGTTTTTGTTAGACAAAACAAGCGTCTTGTTAAAAGAAAAATATATCATTAAAAAGTGGAATATCTTTGTATCAAAAGCAACAGAGCAAATTGTTAGTGTTAGTGTTAGTAATAACCTGCAAATCATTCCAGTATAGTGAGTAATTCTAGATTAAAAAAAAAAAAAATGAGATGTGATTATTTTAAAAAAAGGCAGAAATGTGCACAAATAATACTGTAACATGGCCTTTATTATAACATCCATCCCTTTAAATATTTAACAGCTGAGTATACGGCTTCAGTATACTCCTGGCTGGTCGTTGTTATTTCCAACTTAGATGCTGTCAAAACATTGCTGCTGCTGCTTTGTGTGTGTGTCAAATGTATTTTTTAAAATGGACAAAACAATGTAGTGAAGGTCTCATGTTCAAACAAAGTTAGAGACTGGCACATTTATGAAATGACCCGTGGGTAATCAGTAAGTAAAATATGCTTAAGCCTGAGCCATCAGAAATGGACAAAAAAGCACTGATAAATTGCTGTGCTCATTGTGGATTCCACACTCAATTGTGGCATTTTCCAGGGTAAATGGAATTGTGCATTAAAGTCTGAATATGCCTGACTTTGGGGGGGGAGCGGTGCATTTTATTCTCCCTCTTTCTCCCACAGATGTGGCCCGTAGAAGCCACGGTATTGCGGTGCTTTCAGGGAAAAGGCCATCTTTAGGACCTCTTGATCAATCTGTGACCTTTAAGTACATAGCCATCTCGTAAATAAGAGGGTGCGCTTACAGAGACTTCAAAAGCAAGGGGACCCGATAATTTCAAAATGGAGCGGAGTGGAGTGGCGCTGGTGGGGAGTCCATAAAAGCCTGCCTTGTTCTCTACACACCTCCTCTTTGCTCCACAACAGCCAGTTAGGGTAATAGCTCACGGGAGAAAGGGGAAGAGAGAGAGAGAGAGAGGGGAGGAGGGATGGATGGAGGGAGAGAAAAACAGGTAATTACTGGTAATCATTGGTCGAGGAAGAGCTGATGATCACTACAGTATAACAGATTGTACTGTTCCCTGTTGAAAAACACTGAGGAGACCGGATGTGGCGCTGTCGGCAGGTAACGACTGGGAAATTAGTCGGTAACCTTAAACCCCCCTCGCAATCATAGAGAAACTCTCTTTCTCTCCTTTTCTCTCTTTCTCTCTCTCATTGAGAGGAGTTATATAAATCTCAATGTTCCACTCAATAAGTACAGTATAAGTAGGGACTATGGGTCCTTTATTATATTACAATCTTTTTTATTTAGATTGGACATCAAGTAGAGGCAAGTAGCTGTGGTTCAACAAGGAGGCAGGGTGATGCAAACAGAAATATCCGAGCGAGAGATGGAAGCACTTGGAGTTGTACCTCAGTCTTGATTTAGAGCTGAATTATTATTCATGAAACCCTTCTGTCTGATACCTGTCAAAAATGTCTGTTTAGTTAAGACAATTCAGTTCAGTCATATTCTAACTGTGTCCACTAGACAATAAAAGCCCTGCAGTGAACTGTGATTATTTATTTTTTTTTAATCCCTACACTGCAGATTCCCCTGTAATTCGCCTGTCTGTCCAGCAACATTATCAATGTTCTGCTAAAACCATGTAAGTTAAACACAGACGTACAACGTTAATTAAATGAAAGTGCATCTTACCATTTCGTAGAATGTGCCTCAACCTTTTCCAGAAATTACTGGGCATCGATTGCATCCGCTATTACTTTTTTAGTCCCTCACGATAATAGATGGGAGAATTGCATTGCAACGTAGATAAGCCAAGCATCAGACCTGTGACCTTTGGTCACAAAAAAATAAGGGTTGTCAATTGATTAAAATATTTAATCGTGATTAATCACATGATTGTCCATGATTAATTGCGTATTTTTTTATCTATTCAAAATGTACCTTAAAGGGAGTTTTTAATACTCTTATCAACATGGGGGTGGAAAAATATGCTTGCTTTATGCAAATGTATGTGTATATTTATTATTGGAAATCAATTAACATATCAAACAGTAACAATTATTGTCCAGAAACCCTCACAGGTACTGCATTTAGCATAAAAAATATGCTCAAATCATAACACTTCAAAAATCAAGTGCATATCCTGATCATTTCCACCAGGTCAGAATGAAGCCAGTTTTTCAAAATGTACTCTAATCATATTTGCAGCTGTTAGAGTAGGTTTCAAATCTCTTCATGCAATTAAAATCATCAATGCAGCTGTATTGTATCTCTTCTATTTCAATGATTTCTTACACTCCCATTCACAATGATGAGCTACTAGAAGTGTAGACTAATAAGTAGAGCCAGTGTCACAGGAAGACTTATTGATTTGGAGCGGTGTCTTCCTTGGGCTCTGTGTGACTAGACAGTGGCCTCATCACGGTGGGAGTCTTTAGTGGATCAATCGGGAGCACTTGCGCTGCTTGTACCTGTTAGTAACTGATAAGACAACACTTCGGAGAACTGATAATGATTAGCTGAGGATAAACACAGCAAATCAACAGGAAAAATATGGAAGAGAATTAGCCTGGAGCATTGATTGTCCTCTTGTTTTTACAACACAAAATAAAGCTGTGTTGCTATTTTGTTTAATAATTATTAATCCAATTATACAATGGTATATTTAACTCCAGACAAAGAATCACAATCACTGACAAGAACCTAAACCCTGGAGCTGAAAATCACATGGGGACATTTTCTTGGAACTGCGTGACAAGGTCTACTAAGTGGCCACGTTGTTGTGTCACTTAAGACTCATGAGATCATTGCCGTTTTCATCCGCATCCCATAATGGAGACACGGTGAGCCCACATCCTGATCCGGCCCCAGTTGAAAAGGGAGTCATGAGATCATTCAGTCTTGACCTAGATGCTGAAGAACATACCGGAGATGACCGTGCCAGACACAATAGTCTGATTTAAAACGGTAGCGCAGAACATTTGAATGAAGACGACCTTTTATTGGTTGAATGTGTGGGGCATGAAATATGAATGAAGTCAATGAGGGAGTGACGCTTGAGGGCAGATGCCTCTTGTGTGTTGACATGTGACAGCGTTAACTGTTGTCATGGGAAGCCCGTCACTTAAAACAGGCCGGATCAAAATGTGCCGCTGGGAGTTAAAGCCTTCCGTCAGTGCTGCCAAACAATGCCGCGCCAATGGAGGCGTAATTCTCACTCTCTGTTTGTTTTCAAAATTACAGTATCAATAGCACATTGCCCACACCCATGCGGTGTCCTGTTTTTTTTAAGTCCTCCTTAGCCAATGCATCGTTTTTGTCGTGGCCATTCAAAAGGAATTACCAATAACACTGCTAATAATAAAAGGCTTGTAACGGATACATAGGGGGTTTGTCGTCTCGCTACAGTTTAATCTGGCCTGCAGGTACTCTGGCAGCGGAGGACAGGTAACGTGAGACTCAAAGATTCGCTGCATTAGTTCTGCTTAGCTAACCGTGAATGCTAATTGCAGGAAGAACAAACTACTACTCTCCCCTCCTTTTCCTCTCTCCTCCTCCTCCTCCTCCCCCGTTGGCCGGCAGTAGAGCCTGCTGAGAAGCACAGAGGGTGTCATACAGCTTTGCTCTGGCAGGAACAAAGAAGGTTGTTCTGTAAGCGAGATTCAATATGTAGAGGGAAAATACGGTTGAACATGCTGCCGTTGATTTCCCCCCATAGCCATCATGTCGGGCTATCATGGGCACTATGAAAGTGTGCGGGCTGAGAGTTCATTCAACGGTCTGACTGTACACTAACTCTTAACCAAATCAGTGAAAATCTGCCCTTTTTTAAGCAACCCTGTCTCCGACAAAATTACGTTCCCATACAACTAGATTGCATTCTCAATTGCGTTTTGAGGGAAACGTATTTTCTTCCGGATTACGTTCACACTTTTAAACAGTTTTAAAAATGTTGTTAAAGGCAGGGTGGGCGATCTTGAGAAACTAACAACAGTACACTAGATTTTAAAAAATGTTCCAGCCAAAAAACCGAGTCAATGAAAGTAGCTGGCGACATTAGCTGCTGACTAGCTCCAAAAGTCTCTTAATCTAGAGAGGAATTCACCAAGTCGAGAACACTGACAGTCCGTCGCTTCAGGTCTCTCTCCAAAGCCACTCCCCCAAAATTATCATTATGAACATAAACATATAATAATGAAGGTAAACGGCGAACATGACTATTGTTAGTACTCACAGTTGTCAAAGCTAGCAGCTTGCGGAAGACTCCGGTGACGCAAAATGAGTGCACAGGAAGAGTGCGTGCAGGCAGAGAGGTAGCCCATCCAATCATAAAATTTGGGCCGAATGAAATGATTGGATGGGTTTATTACAGTTCTGCGACAGCCACAGATACCAGATCTTTTTCTTTTTTTTGTCAGAGCATTAGATTCAATGATTGCTGTCGGGATATATGAGAATTTCAACAAATAACAAAAAAATGTTTCTAAAATCCTTACCAACCCTGCCTTTAACATTGTAAATTGAAACAAAACACAACAAATAACGTAAAAAAAACAAAACATGATTAAAATAAGTTAACATTGACTTTTCGTTTCACATGGGACACGAACAGCTGTCTCCTTGGCCAAAGTCCGGTATTTGTTGACCCATTCATCACCCCGACCTCCTCCCTATGCGGAGTTTCATGAACTATCATTACAGATGAATTTGTGCTACGTCAAAAACAAATGTAATCCGCGGCAAAATAGGTTTCCTTTGAAACTCAATTTACCATGCAGTTTTGTTGTATGGGAACGGAATTTTTAGGAGACCAGGCTGTTTTAATGCATCAGTGTCATGCTGTATGTTTATTTTAGGGCTGTCAAATATAAATATTATATTATACCAATAATAATGGTGCTGGACCAGTAGAAGACCGCAATAAAAAACGTAGAAGAATGTCCGCACACTGTAGCTCCATCATATGAAACTAGAAAACCAAAGGAATCCATTGGTACCAACCATGTAGTAATAACTTGTCACGAAGGAGGCTAAATATTGCTCCAAACTTATGCTAAATTTTGACTTGACAAATCTCCCTTTAAGGCAGATTTTGAACAGATGAAAAATGTGATTCATTTGCGATTAAATATTTTGTTTGATTGACAGCCCTAGTTTATTAGTCTCCTTTTAAGATGCAGCTTTTGAAAGCTATTATCCCACAAGGTGCTATTAGTATGTCCTCTCAAAGGCAGAACATATCTAAATGTTCAGGATTTCAGGTGTAATTTGACTATTTGACACTCAACAATTGTTATTGTGCAGATGTGATTGTCAGGAACACACATTTTAAAGTTCTGTTAGCTGAAATGTCAAAACCATCACCCAGCACTAGTATATTGTGTGACCAAACAGCCTCTATTGCAAACACCTCTTTGAAATAACTATTACAGTTTGACCAAAGAGATCAGAGTGCAAAATCAAACCAATCACAAAAGTTCATAGCAGAGGGCCAAAATCTCAATTGAAAGAGCGTGCTCCATTCAGAGGAACCCGACCGTGACTCGCCTTTGTGAGAAAACAAGACAATAAAAGAAAGAGGGCGAAGAATGGAAGAGGTAAATCCAGTACTAATACTGATACTGATACTAATCTGTGGGCAAGGTCAAAGACCCGGTTACACACCAGAGGCTATAAAGGCTCAGAGGTGCTGGTCAGCCTGAGCCGCCAAAGCTGTGATCACTGTCTGAGCTTCTGACCTGGGCAAATGAGAGGCCACCACTACCCTAGTGGCAACCACTATCTCCTATCAGTCTTCTATCCAGACATCTATAGGCTACCTACAGGCCCTCGGGCCAGAGCTATCATATAGCCACTGTACCAGGCACTCCTGTCTTTACCTTGCAGTGGAGATTTATTGTAATTAGAAGATTCCTTTACAAAAGCTTGGGATCAGCGTTTCTTCAAGGATCTCTGTGCGGTCCCATGGGGGACACCCTTTGATCCCGACCTTCGAACCCTTAGGGTTAAGCCTTCCCTTTGCAAATGAGTTTGACATGATGGGCCACTTCCTAATTGGCCAATTGCTCAGTGCCATTTCTGGGTCCTGCTGGTTTAACAAGTGTATGTTTTCCTTCCCACTCTTCGATGTCTTACCACATCAGCACTGACGGCTTTGAAGTGAATCTTTTCTCCCAACAAAGTCTCACGGCAGTTTGTGAAATAGTCACAAGTTTTAATGTATTTGATTCCTGTACATAAATTTCCCTTTTTTTCGTGACGCTCAGCACGACTTTGAACGACGTATTTTTCGGGCGTTTTCCTACGACTGTCCAGCAACACGTAATGACCTGTCAATTTCTGCTCCAGTCTTTTCAAAATAAAACTACTTAGTTAGGTTTAGGAAAAGATCATGGTTTGGGTTAAAATAACACCGGAAGTGGCGTAACTTCAGTATGGAAGTTAAGTGACAAAAACGATTTAGTTAGGTTTAGGAAAAGATCGCAGTTTGGGTTCAAATAACATCGGAAGTGGCGTAACTTCAGTATGGAAGTTGCATGACAAAAACTACTTTGGTTTAGAAAAAGGTAGCGGTTTGGGTTCAAATAACTCCGGAAGTGGTTTAAGTTAAGTACGGAAGTTACGTGACAAATCAACTTTGACTCATGGTTTCACGCGGGGCACGAACACCAGTCTTCTGGGTTATAGTCCTGTGTTTTTTGACTCACCCATCAACCCTGACCTCCTCCCTACTCGGCATTTGCCGCTCTTTATACTTCCCAGTTCACAATTACGTGGATTACATACGAATTTATTTTGTGCTGACCATCAAGAAAAAAATGGGAATTTCATGTCTATGTACACAAATCATAACACTAAATTTGTGACTATTTCATGAACTGCTGTGCGACTGCTGTTTCCCCACACAATATAGACTCATACGCTTTGCTATAGATGTCTACAGGGTCATTATGCCATGGAAAAGGTTCATATGGCAGAGCCCTTACAAGATGTAAGTGCTATCTTAGATGAAAACCAACAGAAAATCCCATAAATGTGTACAATCTCAGCACTCAGGACTTTAAAATCAGTTTAAACCAGTATTGTTTATGTATTCCATCGGGATTCCCGCATGTTTTCTCTTTTGTCTCTTTCATTCTGCCTCCCACTGTGTGTCAGCCTGATAACGCTGAAGGCTACAGTAGCTCTTAAACCATCAGAGACATCGGAGGAGAGGACTGGCGGTGTCGAGTCCTACCCTGCAGCATGTGGTTTGTAAGTTTCTGCCCCTCCCCACCTCCATCTTTTTCCCAATCAGATTAGTTTGTCTAATAGTGAGAGGAAAGGTTTCGGCCAGTGGGCCCTGCAGGCTTGGAAGAACAGGTGGCCATGTGCTGAAATGGTTTTTCCTGCATTGATCTGCAAAAGCGATGTGGCAGTCCGCATCCGTGCTAGGCTCCTAGATCACAAACATCTGAAGGTTAGTTCAGCTATATACGATCAGAGTATCTACAACTTTACAGACAATCAGTTTTTTCAACAACACTTCAAATTTTGTAGTGTAATGTATTTGGTTACTGTCATTCTGCAACAGGATTAATAGTTCATCCTGTTCCCTTACATCTCAACTACAGTTAAGTTCAACAGTTACCTGTATTGTGAGACATCTTTCCAATCTACCTGCAGACCGTTACTCACAGATGGATTACCCAGTGACCTTTCCCGATGACCTCTGTAGCGTTTGTTCACCTGCAGGACCATGGGAATCCCCCCCATGCCAGAATACCTCCTCCCCAGTACACCGAGAACGTGCCTCACCAGCCGCCTCGCGCCAAGACGGATTGTTTAGAGGTGCTGAATTAGTCAGGTCAGGGAATCCTCGGCCCCGGGCCCGGCTAATTACTTTCTAATGTGACGACGATTCTTTTGAAGAGCTGTTTTCTCGCTGACCCAATCCCTTTAAAAGCATCTTGGGGGTGCAAAAGGGGGCCGAGAGGGAGTGCGCTGTGGCAGGCCACACCAGGGCCAGAGGGGGGGCTCAGATTACACTCTGCCTGCCGTGATGCATTGTTGGTGGGACGCCTAGGCTCCAGTGCTCCCCCTCCTCCTCCTCAACCACCACCACCTCCATCCTCCTCCTCCTCTCAGCACTGCCCCTGCTAGAGAGGCTGCCACAGAGCCTTGCAGAAACTCTGACACCAGTCCAGAGGATGCACTCTGCACATGAAACCCTACACTCAACTAATGGTTACAAATGTGTTTTCAAAGAAATCCCAGGTCTCCCTTATAAACCATAGACTCACACTGCTGGATGGGCATATATGTATACACACACACACACACACTCATTGTGGGCACATTGGCATACACAATTGGGGACAATCGGTGTTGCTGAACTGGGAGATTTATAAAGGACTGCATGGATGATGAGATATGAGGTTCTTATTTTACTCCTTTGGGAGACGAGAGAAAAACCAAACACTTTATATTTGATCCGATGTCAGGTTGTTTAATTTTTACCACCAACATTACAATTTACTACTATGACAACAAAACTATGGCTGTCAAAGTTCACGCGATAATAACGCGTTAATGCAAATTAATTTTAACTGCACTAATTTCTTTGATGCAATAATGCAATCGATCTTTCGGAGGTTGTAGCTGGCTCAGCTTTAAAGCTAGATGAAGATACTGGTATCATATGAAACTAGAAAACCGAAGGAATTCATTGGTACCAACCACGTCATAGCTTGTCATGAAGGAGGCTAAATAACGCTCCAAACTTGCGCAAGTAAGGAAAAACGTTCATGGCCATTTTCAAAGGAGTCCCTTGACCTATGACCTCAAGATATGTGAATGAAAATGGGTTCTATGGGTACCCACGAGTCTCCCCTTTACAGATGCAGTTTTGGGCAAGTCATAGTCAAGTCAGCACACTGACACACTGACAGCTGTTGTTGCCTGTTGGGCAAATATTTTAATCAACTGACATTCCTAATTATTTTCATTGTTGATTAATCTGTTGATTATTTTCTTGAATAATCGATTAGTTGTTTGGACTATAAAATGTCAGAATGTTGATCACTGCTTCCCAAAGCCCAAGACGACTTCCTCAAATGTCGTGTTTTGCCCACAACTCAAAGATATTCAGTTTACTGTCATAGAGGAGTAAAGAAACCAGAAAATATTCACATTTAAGAAACTGGATAAAAAACATCATAAAAAAAAATGTGCGATTAATTTGTGATTAATCACAATTAACTATGGACAATCATGTGATTAACTGTGATTAAATATTTTAATTGATTGACAGCCCTAAATAAAACATATCAAAGAATCGCTTTTAGAAATTGCAGGTGGCTTGCGGCTTTGACTGACACATCACACGGATTTTAGCGACCCTTTGCTTTCTTTCTCTCATTCCCTCAAAGAGACTGTATTCCCTTCCAGGGGAGTGATCCCTAATTAGCTGTCAGGTGATAGTGTGCTGCTCTCATTGTGCTCCCTGCTGCTGTGCTGCAGGCTATGTGGTCAGCAGTCAGTCTCAGACTGAAGTGACAGATCATCTCTCTATACACCAGACCCCTGCAGCTGAAAGAGACCACTTGGTCCGTACAAAGAGATCCCAACTCTCCATATTAAGAAGAACTCGATATCAAGTCTCATAACAAACACATCACTGACCCAGCAAAGACGAGAGGATCACTTGAGAATATGTCCGTGCTCTCGCTAATAAAAACAAAAGCAAGTGATGTTTGCCTCCCACCAATAGATGACTGATGACTGGATTTGGATCTGAATTATTTAGTGGCCCTTTGTGTTTGTCAGTTAGTTCAATGTAGGTGATTTTAATGGAGGATAGATACTTCTTATATCATGTTCCAACATTCAGTGAAACTGACAAAAGCTTTTGGAAATTCCCAATCATATTTTGCCATATAAGTGCGAAAAATCCTTTCCTGTATTTCCCAATAAAAGCCATATCTTCTAACTTCACAGGATATGGCAGACAGGTAATTCCTGATACAAAAGATATGATTTCTTCCTGTCTGTCTGTTAGTTTCACTGCAGGTCTCCTCCAGACAGTTCCAGTATCCACCCAGGCAGCAGAGGGACCTTGTTTGAAGGTCATGTCAGCACCGGGGCGTAAACGTTAGACCTTTTTGTGGTCAGGGTAAATGTACAAGGCCGCCCTGCGGGAGCACTCCTTCCCTCTCTTTAATCGGCGCATAACAGGCCCTTGTAGAGCCAAACTGTCTGCGACACATCAGCACTTAGAAATAAAAACCCCTCAGCCAACCCTGCGACGGCTGCGGTTTGAGTACGGCAGCTGGATCATTTCAGAGGGACAACACAGACAGCTCTGCTGGCAGACGGGAAACAGGAAATCCATTCTAAGATTGACTACGTATCATTTCTGCATTTTGAAATCTTTCAATTTTAACTTCTAAATGTTAAATAGTTATTTGTTGATCACACATAAGATTACAAAAAATAAAGACTTGCTGGTCTCCCTCCCTAATGAAAATGATGGAGCTGCTCCACTGACTTTGTTGACACAGTGGCACTGCAGGTGTATTTTATGGCACAATAAATTAACCTAATTTTTCCCGAAATGACATTATAGTTTTAGCTCTCTGATTTTAAAACTGTCTTTAAAATTAACCATAAGAATTAGGGCTGTCAAAGTTAATGCAATAATAAAGCATTAATGCAAAATTTTTTTAACGCCACTAATTTCTTTAACGCAACTTGCGCTTTTTAGGTCGTAGCAGGCGCAGTTAAAGCTAGAGTGAAGATACTGGTATTATATGAAATTAAAAAAACCAAAGGAATCCATTGGTACCAACCATGTCATACTAGCTTGTTGCGAAGGAGGTTAAATAACATTCCTAACTTACACTAAATTTTGGATGGGAAAAACGGTCATGGTCATTTTCAAAGGGGTCCCTTGACCTCTGACCTCAAGATATGTGAATGAAAATGGGTTCTATGGGTACCCACGAGTCTCCCTTCTTTAAAAACATGCCAACTTGACACTGACACACTGACGCCTGTTGGGCTTGAGTTTGCCATGTTATGATTTGAGCATATTTTTTATGCTAAATGCAGAACCTGTGAGGGTTTCTGGACAATATTTGTCATAGTTTTGTCTTGTTATCGATTCCTAATAATAAATATATACATACATTTGCAAAGACCAAGCATATTTGCCCACTCCCATGTTGATAAGAGCATTAAATACTTCACAAATCTCCCTTTAAGGTACATTTTGAAAAGATAAAAAATTTGCAATTAAATATTTTAATCAATTGATAATCTTAATAATAATATAGAATTTAAGATTAAGGAGTTGTTTTATAAATCTGTAGATGTTTTTGTTGCTCTGTGATCTGGAATACATGCCCTAATCATTTTAAAACTGCTCCTTTTGACATTTTTTTTCTTAGTGCTCCAACATTCAGCTCCCCTAACATTTGCTGTTTACTCTCTAAATAAACAGTCTGCAAAGTTAATAAGACAAAACACAGAATATACAGCCATCTCTCTGTCAGCGAAGCCAATGATTTGAAGGAGCCGAGAAAGCAAACTTAACAGTTCTAATGCTCCAGCCGAGAAACTTAATTTACCAATTTGCAGGAAGACAAGATGGCAGGAAACAAGCCAATTTGCCACGTGTGCAGCGCACAACAAACCCCAGCCTCGCTGCTCGGGCCTCATGAGAGGTAATTACCCCTAAAAAAGAATGCCATGCTGTATTAAGATGTTGCCGCATCAAAACGAGGGAGACAGCCTCATTACAAGTAATTATGAGGGAATTAGAAACATCATTTAACTAAACGAGCAAATAATGTCCAGGATATTGAAGAAGCTGCCTGCACTTCTGCCGACCGCTGCAAGTCCCATTACAAAAATTGTAGGTCTTTAATAGAATAATGACATGCTTTATCTTCCCTGCCTCTCTCTGAGAGGGTCTTGGAGCAGAGGGGAGGGCCGAGGGAGGGGGAGGATGTGAAAACAACTGTTGCAGAGCTCTCTGTCCTCAGTGTGGTCTCACTCTTGAGTGTGTAGCATAAGGACTTCAAGATAATCCCCCTATTATCCTTACAAATACAAAATGGAGAGCGGAGAATTGTATCTCACATCCATTATTGTGTCAAAGGTAATGCTAATGGACTTATCTCTGGCGTAATAGCCGAGTTCTCTCCGCGTACTGTAGCCCGTAATAGTTTGATGCATAGAATGGCACTTCAGAAACAGGCAGTTCGAGAAATGGTCGGTAATTTAACAATGAAGCGTAATGCGTTTTGCCATTAAAGCCCTAATGCTGATTTTTGGTTAAATATTGTTCTCGGGAAGTTCAAATAATAGATCTGCTTGTATTTAACTTTGAGTTCCAGACATCTCAAAATATGTCGAGACTTTAAGCAGATAGATTTTAAGACTCAAATGACTGAATTAAAAACTATTTTTTAGGGCTGTCAAAGTTAACGTGATAATAACGTGTTAACGCAAATTTGTTTTAACGCCATTGATTTCTGTAAGGTATTAACACAACTTGCGATTTTTTAGGTTGTAGCGGACTCTGTTTTAAAAGGAAGAGTGAAGGCATCATATGAAACTACAAAACCTAAGGAATCCATTGGTACCAACCATGTCTTATTAGCTTCTTGCGAAGGATGCTAAATAACGCTCCAAACTTGCCATTTTCAAATGGGTAAATGGGAGATTTAAAAAGGACTGCATGGATGTTGAGATATGAGATACTTATTTTTCTCCTGTGGGACACAAGAAAGAAAAATCAAACACTTGAACCCTGTACCAATGTCAGGTTGTTTGATTTGTTTCCATCAACATTACAATTTACTACATGACAACAAAACTAGGGCTGTCAAAGTTAACGCGATAATAACGCGCAAATTAATTTTAATGCCAATAATTTCTTTAACACATTAACGCAATTGATCATACAGAGGTTGTAGCGGGCTCGGTTTTAAAGCTAGAGTTAAGATACTGGCATAAGATAAGATAAGATAGTCTTTTATTAGTCCTGCAGTGGGGAAATTTGCAAGAATCATATGCATCATATGAAACTAGAAAAACATAAGGAATACTACATACTAGCTTGTCGCAAAGAAGGCTAAATAACGCTCCAAACTTTGCTAAATTTTGGCGACGAAAAACTGGCTTTTCCATTTCAAAGGGATCCCTTGACCTCTGACCTCAAGATATGTGAATGAAAATGGGTTCTATGGGTACCCACGAGTCTTCCCTTTACAGACATGCCCACTTTATGATAATCACATGCAGTTTGGGACAAGTCATAGTCAAGTCAGCACACTGACACACTGACAGCTGTTGTTGGGCTTCGGTTTGCCATGTTTGATGCATGATTTGAGCTTTTTTTTTTTTTTTTACATTAATTGCAGTATTTATTTGTCATTGTTTTGTGTGTTAATTGATTTCCAGTTGTAAATATATACATACATTTGCATAAAGCAGCATATTCACCCACTCCCATGTTGATAAGAGTATTAAATACTTGACAAATCTCCCTTTAAGCTACATTTTAACGGATACAAAATGTGTGATTAATTTGCGATTAATCGCGATTAAATATTTGAATCGATTGACAGCCCTAGTATTTTTCTTTAAAAAATTGTTTTCATGCCTGTTTCAGTAACCTAATCATTTCCAATGTATGATTTGACCATGTGTCTGCTTCGCCTACTTCAGCAGCATATGCCTCTCCTGTTAAGGACAAGGGAGGGGTCGGGGGTAGGGGGGGGGACAAACACAATTTCCCTTCAGCTCCTTCATTTCCAGTTGATATAAAACAGAATCATGAAATATCACTTCTGGTCCGAGCTCTCCTTTTTAACCATTAACCCATAAACACAGAAGCTGGTTAAAGCCAGCGGATGACAGGGGGCCTGCCTCAAAAACCTTGTTACGCTCCCCTCAAATTCATTTATGGAGCAAACAGGTCTTGAGAGTTGTCTGGCTTAATGCATTGCGATCGCTTTTAAAACTCTTGCAGACCCGAGGCTCTGCGTCTGCTCGCGGTGTTACACTTCATAACCTTCCCCCGCTCTAATGTGAAGCCACACATAGCCCTCTTTAAATCAAATGGCTGTAAATATGTTAGGTAGTTGAAAAGCCTTCGTCCACATAAATGATGAAGGGATGGGGAGAAAAAAAGAGTTCAAATATTAGAACATTATAAATAAAAAGTAATGTTGTTGCAGCCTGTTTAATTTAATGGGGTCTCTATTAAGTTAGTTTTGATCATTTTATCTCAAGATGTAAAAGAGGTGATATCCGGAGGTTTTAGTATAATTCATTATGATCCTGTAAATATGCTCTAAAAACTATCCTCAGAATCAATTTGCCCGGTGCTCTCTGTCTCTGCCTCCCTCTCTCCACACTGTGTGTAGCCCACAGTTTCCATTACTCCCATCATAAATTATCCCTCCGAGTGAATTACACTTGCTTTTCACCTTACCAGGCAGGTTTGATGAATCCTAAGGCACAACACATCATCTCAACAAATCTTCATCACCGTGCCAGTCGCTGTCTCTTTGCAGTTTAAACCACTTCAAATCATTTTCATTGCCCCGCTATTAAAATTTGTAATTCACACCTGCCATTGCGGTGATACATAGTTACATCGAACCCCCCTTTCTCTCCTGCTCCAGCCCGTTCCTCTCTTTCACTTATTCTCTCCTTTTGCTCGCCGTCGCATCCCCCTGCACATCTCTCTCTCTTCCCCCCCATCTTGTAAATCAAACAACCGAAGGTGACAGGTCATGCAGATTTCCCACAAGTCAGTGGGGTGCAAACATCCATCCAAAAGAGCGGCGCGTCGCCGTCACACCTGATGACATAATGACCACTTGGAAACTAATAAACAGCTTCATTCAACCAAAGCTATTGCTCCTTTTCATAAGCTCCCTCTCTCTATCTCTCTTTTCTCTCCCTCTCCTATCTGTCACAAATTCACCCCCCCCCCCCCGCAAGCCTCACCTCTTCGCTGGTGCCGGAGTTACCCATAAATCACTGCTGTTGTCTAACGCTATCCATTTTCCCAGAAACACAGGGCGGCTGTTGCAGAAATTGGGTCAGGCATAATCTGCAGGGCAGCAGAGCCTGGCTAGTCGTGATTCTGCTAGGTAATGTAGCCATTAGCACGCAGTGAGAGATCGGTGGGATGGGTAGAAGGGGTTGGCTGGGTGGTGGTGGTGCTGGTGGTGGTGCTGGTGTGGGTGGGGGTCCCTGGTACATGATGTGACACCCAAGAAAAGCTGGCAAATGACATAGTTTTATCGCTCCCCATCAACCATGAGCCATTTGTGTGTGTGTGTGTGTGTGAGTGTGTTCTAGGGAGTGAGTGATTCTCATCAGGCTTGTGTTTAGTATTGAATTGTGATGAAACAGTAAATTGACAATGTGAGCCGGACCTCTTGAAAATCTGGTGTCTGATTTAACAATATATGGCATTCAAAGTGTAACTGAAAAACTGGAATGGCCATTTTCAAAGGGGTCCCTTTGACCTCTGACCTCAAGATATGTGAATGAAAATGGGTTCTATGGGTACCCACGAGTCTCCCCTTTACAGACATGCCCACTTTATGATAATCACATGCAGTTTGGGGCAAGTCATAGTCAAGTCAGCACACTGACACACTGACAGCTGTTGTTACCTGTTGGGCTGTAGTTTGCTGTGTTTGATGCATGATTTGAGCTTTTTTTTTTTTTTACAATAAATGCAGTATTTATTTGTCATTGTCTTGTATGTTAATTGATTTCCAATTGTAAATATATGCATACATTTGCATAAAGCAGCATATTTACCCACTCCCATGTTGATAAGAGTATTAAATACTTGAAAAATCTCCCTTTAAGCTACATTTTAACAGATACAAATGTGTGATTAATTTGCGATTACTAGTAACTGGGCTATTATTTAGTAACTGGGCAAACAGAGAAAAGAGAAACAGCTTTGATTAATGACGGCAAGAGTGTTGAACTTTCGACAATATGCCTCTTTATTATGTTTCCCCTTTCGAGGCCTGATGCTAGAGAGCCACAGGGGGCAGACTTCAGATGAGAGAAGATCTGGCCCAGAGGCATGATTGGTCCGTGATGGTGTGCACCTTCTTCTCCACCCTACAATGCGCTTCTTCTAACTTCTTATTTACCTCTATGTATTTCCTTTACAAATCAGCGTGCTCAGGTCATACAGTACACCTCTCGATTTGCAGCAGTGTTGTGCAGTGTTCATAAATTGAAACTAAATCTAAAAGTATGGCTTTCAAGTCTTTGCATCATGAACTGCAATTCTAGACACAGCTTGATATTTTATTCTGCTTAATTTACTTAGGAATCGAACAAATATGGTTTGGGCAATATATCGATATAATAGTGATATCGTGATATGAGACTATCGTAGGTATCGAATATCGTGATATGGCATAAATGTTGTCTTTTCCTGCTTTTAAATGCTACATTACAGTAAAGTGATGTAATTTTCTGAACTTGCCAGCTATTCCATTATTTTCCTTTACCCACTTAGTCATTATATCATATTTAAATATTTTTTAAAGCACCATTGGTCAACCCTACAATATCGTCGTATTATCAATATCAAGGTATTCAGTCAAAAAGTCTTGATAATTGATTTTCTCCATATCGCCCAGCCCCTATATGGAAGCTACAGTGTTAGCCTGCAGAATAATATAACACATTACATTTCACACTGCATCCCTGCACAGCTGCAATTATAATGCACCTGTCAAGATGCTCACAACTTAATATTTGATGTAATAATAGAAGGTATAAGGTAGGACATGTGAGCCAACAGCCATGTAAACTATGGTACAAACAGTGTGTCATATATGTTAATTAACACCAGTGTCTTCATTTTTTTCACCTTATGGTTAAAGCAGGGGTTCTTAGTTTAAAAAAAAACAACCCTCCAGGTGATAATTACTGCAGCTCTACAACCAAAATTCACCTTTAATTTCTGATTATATCACGAGCCTTTAACATATAGAGACTACAACACTGGTTATCACAATAGAACGTTTCGTGTTCACATTAGTTTGGACGCTCGAGGGACAAGAAGTGTCAACAAAGCTATACCTTAACATTAACCTTGTTTGCAGTTGCTTTAAGTGTTTGCCTTCTGTGTTAAAAAAAAAAATCTAACTGTGTCAATAGTTACAAATGTAAGTACAAAAAAAATAAAATAAAACCAAACAAGCCCAATTTTCACTGAAATAGAAAATTTATTGAATGAGAAGGTTATTATTGAAGGTCTATAATTACAATAGAAACAATGATATTTTTCCTTTTAAATGGAATAATTGTTTTTTTTTCCTGTCAGGTGAAATAAAATTGCAATATATGTGAGAAACCAATTATGAATAAAAAAAAAAATTGTGGATTTTTTTTTTCTTGATATGAATGTTAAACTCAAAATTATTTTATCAGTTAAAGGAAGGATAATTAAAAAAAAGAAATAAAAGTACAAAAATGATTGTAATTAATTATACACATGGTGTATTTTATACATTTAGGGGAATTGCTTTCATGTGACAGTTGCTGCATAATAACAATTTCCTCAACAAATAAAGTGATACAATTAATAATATACAGGGGGGGTTATGTGGAGACACTTATTATAAGGATGTATTGTTTTTGTAAATGCTGCAATCTTTTTTAGTGGTGGGACATACAGAGTCAGAGTCAATCAGTACTCGATCTTGTTGTACAGGTTGTATAAAGGTAACCCTGGCAGGCTGCTCCCTGGGTAATAGAGAGGTGTTGGGAAGGCGATGGACCGAGGAACCGGAACGCGCAGTAAGGAGTTATCTCTGAAAACCAGCGGCATGCCCACTAGTGTCTGTGCGGAGGCGTGGGCCATGTTGGCCGCCTCCAGCTCGGCCGATAGCTGCCGTTTCCATTTGTTCCTCCTGTTCTGAAACCACGTCTTGACCTGAGTCTCCGTCAGCTGCAGGCTGGACGCTAAGCAGGCGCGCTCCGAGCTGCTCAGGTAGCGCTTCATGTCGAAGGTGGACTCCAGCTGGTACACCTGGCTCCGGGAGAAAACCGTGCGCGTCTTCTTCTTGGAGGAGTTGTTGCCCTGCTTGTCCGCGCCGTCCGTGTGTCTCTCCTCGGACAGCGGGGACATCTGATGGCACGGTCTCTTGTCCTGCTCCTCCTTGTAATCCTGCAGCAGCGGCAGGTGCACCGGCCGCCGAGCCAGCAGCGCGTCATTACCGGACAGGAGTCCTTTATTGGCGGGACCTGGAGGAGGAGAACGAGGAGGTGGTGTGAATATGACACATCTAGAATAAATTTAGAATATTTACTGTATTCTAAAAGAACATTCTAAAAGAATTTTCTAAAAAGAATATTCTAAAAAGAATATTCTAAAAAGAATATTCTAAAACAATATTCTAAAAGAATACAGTAAATATTATTGACGAATATCAACACTAAGGTATAAAAACAAAAAAAATAGTAATCAGCTCCATTTGGTCAGTTTCTTATATTCCAACAGAGCTGACCGCGTCTCGATCATTATATATCACAGGAGGACACTTAGTGTTTAGTGAGATTTTTGGCCACGTGTTTCAGTTTTTTTTTCTTATTTTACTTCAGGCTGTACAAAACAAAACATAAGACTATAGTGAATATGACATACTCAGTTTGAAAGTTCAAGTGTGAACTCTGACTTTTCTTAATCGGCTGTTGACTTTTTTTTTTTTTTTTAAATAAACAATTCGGGCACGATTACGCACGGTGCGTAAAAGTAAGCTATTAATAATAATAATAATAAAAAAACTGCTCTATTTAACGCTCAATTGGCGACGTGTAGTGCAGCAGCCATTTTCAGAAACATGTTTCATCAATTAGCAGGCTCAATTAAATTTAAAACGAGAGGAACAGACTAGGGGCTAATTATTCGACCCTTCCTCTCTTCCTCTGCTGCTGCTGCTGCTGCTGTGATGATATAGTCTGCTGCTGCTGCTGCACACAGCGAACAAGTGGAAATGGATGAGCTGCACGAGAGTGTGACAGTCACAAACACGAGCTAATAATGAAATGTGAGCTCAAGTGCAAACAAAAACAGATAGCCTGGTTATTTAAAAAATAAATAAATAAAAAAGGAGCTAATAAGAAGGCCTACTGCCATGCCATTTTATATAGTAAACACATAATATAATAAATGTGCGTAATATTATTTAAATTATTTTGTGAGATACTTAAATATTTGGTTTAGCTCCCTTTAAACATGCACTATCTGCCTTTAAACATGCACTATCTGCCTTTAAACATGCACTATCTGCAACCATCTTGGACTCAAACCACTGGCGCACTTTACTTTACACTATACATCCTATATATTACTTTATAGACTGCACATATGTACATACTACATTTATTTATTGCACATACTACATTTATTTATTGACGGACTGCACACACTATGTTCACCCATTCACTCTGTATCTTTTAAATCTCTATTTATTGTTTTTATAATTTTTTGTATACCTATATACCTCTCCTGTGTTTCACTCTGTTTGCTGATGTTGCTGCTTTGGACACCTGAATTTCCCTCCGGGGATTAAATAAAGGTTCATCTTATCTTATCTTTTCTGTAATAACAATAGATATTGCTCACCTAAACAGAAGTTGTGTGCTTGGTGCTGTCTGCATGGCTCTCCGTGGCCGGTGTCGGAGCAGAAGCAGTCCGCTGAGTCCTCTCCGCCGCTGCACTCCTCCTCGGAGGACACCGACAGAGAGCGCCTCCGCGGCGGCGGCAGCGGCAGCGGCAGAAGCGGTCCTTTCTTCTTGGAGAGCTCCTTCTTCCCGGAGCGCTGCGCATCGGACGCTGTGGTGCCCAAAATCGACTGGATGGTGAAGCTTGAAATCGGGCCCGACGAGCACTTGCTCCCGCTGTCTTCTGCGCTACTCATTCTCGCTTCATAACAGTAATTGAAGTCTCGCCTTGAATCTGTCTTGTCCTCTCTTTGTATTCCGTTATTGGTGCGTAGAAATTACGAAAGAAGCTTTTGTCTTCTTCTGTTTTTTCTGTGTGTCTCTCTCTCTCTCTCTTAATTGTGGAGTTTTAACATTGAAGGAGTTGAAGGTGTTTTTTCTAGAGCTCGGTGAACATGAGTGTATTGCTGGTCCTCCTCCTCACGCTGTGGATCAGAGGCAGCTTCATTTGCATGTAGGTAAGCTCCTCCTGGGCCAATGGCAGCCTCCCACACAAGCCCGGACATTTCAAACTCCTGTCAAGGTTTTTTGAGACGGGATGAGGAAGAGCGAGGACCAGGGCAGTGTTCATTACTGCATTCACAGTTTGTTTGTTTTTAATTATAATTTTATTTTTATTTTTTATCAAAACAATTACAATATGTGTTGCAATATGCTATTGTTCTGAGTAAATTAAAACTTGTTTATGAATTAAAAAAAAAATGTTGCACTAAATTGCCATGTGTCATATCTTCAGACAATATGTTGAAATATGTGAAAATGTAATTTTAAAAATCAACCTTTTGCAATATCTGCATTCAGCAGTTGTTTTTTTTTAAATTATAACTTTATTACATTATTTTTATCAAAACAAATGCAATATGTGTTGCAATATGCTATTGTTCTGAGTAAATTAAAACTTGTTTATGAATTTAAAAAAAAAAAATGTTGCACTAAATTGCCATGTGCCATATCTTCAGACAATATGTTGAAAAAATAATTTTAAAAATCAACTTTATTTTTTTTTTTTGCAATATCTTTCCTTTAGTGTGCGTAATGTGTCTTAAATATGCCTCATTTATAAACACAGATTAAAAAAAAAAAAAAAAAAAAATTGATTATGCAACCTGTACAACCAGGAAACGGCTCAGTCAACTGAGGATGACCTCATGCACGTTTTTTCTCGATCATCCTCTATGCATGCTAAATCGACTGATTGGGTGATGGTAACTAACACGCATACATACAGCCTTATATAGTTGGAACTATAACACAGAGAGGCCTAACTCATTTTTTCCCCCTGAAAATAATAAACTCATTCCGCGTCCATTATCAGCGATTAAGAATTAATTTGATCATTACTGAGCTAATCTGCCTCGTGATGACCGCGCGTGGAGTAGAGGCCGGCTAATTGATTGACTAATTGATTGGAGGTGGTGGGGGCTGAGTGCGCGCACGCGTGTGTGTCGTGGAGAGAAGGGGGGGGGAGGGGGCGCGCGCCTCCCACCACCACCCATGCTCTATCTGTGTCTGTGTGTGTGTGTGTGTGTGTGTGTGTGTGTGTGTGTGTGTGTGTCTGTGGGACAGCTGCGGGGCTCGAGCTTGGCCACATTATCCCTCTTTGACTGCTCTGTAAGGGAGCCCCAGACACATTACAAATGGTCAGCTTTAATCATCGTGTCAGCAACCTTCCCGGTAGCCACACACACACACACACAACCGGGTATTCGGTGTTATAAAGACGGGCTGGATGGAAAGGAAGAAGATGCTGATGATGATGTTGACAGCAGATTCTGCTCCTCATCATCATCATCACACAGAAGCATCTGGATCCGCGCGTAAATATCGTCAATACGGCAGCTGCTAAACGATCTGAACTAAACGCTTTGGCACGGGAGGCTTTATATATGAAGGGTGGGGGGGGGGGGGGGTAAATATATGAGGGCAGTCTGGGTTGGATGCTGGATTTATGGTGGTTACACATAAGGCGTGAAATCTGCAATGACAGTTAAATGGGTTTATTTTATATGCCGCTCTTTTCAAACAAAGACCTGTTTTTGTCAGCTGGAGCCTCCTGCGTCACTTTCAGACGACTTTGGCAAAGTGAGATGAGTTCATCACATGAGATAGTTGGACATATAACAGGCTGGCACGGAATGTATTACGCGCGCTGTTTTCTTTTATGTCAGGAGTCCGAGCAGTGTATATTATTAGTATCCATGTGAATGAGAATAATTAAAAGAAACACAAAAGAACAAGATGAAATACAATATGATTAGGATGAGTTGGAAAGGACTGTAATAGAGAGACACCATAGAGACACATCTGGACTAGAGACACATCTGGACTGGAGAGACACCAATGAGACACACATCTATGAAATGTCCATCCCTTACTCATGTTTCTGCGTTTATCTCTCTAACCACTGGCGCACTTTACACTTACTTTACACTATACATCCTATATACCACTTTATAGACTGCACATAAGCACATATTACATTTATTTATTGCACATACTACATTTATTTATTGACGGACTGTACACACTATGTTCAGCCATTCACTCTGTATCTGTTATATCTCTATTATTATTTTTATAATTTTTGTATACCTTTACCTCTCCTGTGTTTCACTCTGTTTGCTGATGTTGCTGCTTTGACCCCTGAATTTCCCTCAGGGGATTAATAAAAGTTCATCTTATCTTATCGTATCTTATCTTATCTTATCCCTAAAACTGCAAATGGAGCAAGTTTGGTGCTCTATCACAGTGATATGGCCGCCCTACTATACACACTGCAATAACAGAACAAGATCTTTGAGAGAGAGAGAGCGAGAGAGAGAAAAGGTCTGAGAAAGAAGACAGATGAAGTTATGAGGCGCTTTGATCCGGGGAATCAAGCTTCGATAAATATTAAACAAAGACCCCTTTACACGTGTGTATTATGATATATGGCGTGTCCAAGTCTAGAATAAGGAAATTACCTAGAGAAAATGATATCAATAAATTTTCTAAGTATAAACGTTGATTACGTTTCGATTTTCATTCAAGAAAGCTGGGCCTGCTCTTTTTTCAGGAGGCGCACATTTGTGTGTGTGAGAGAGAGAGAGAGAGAGACTGTGTGTTTGTGTGTGTGTGTGTGTGTGTGTGTCTGTGTGAGAGAGAGAGAGACTGTGTGTGTGTGTGTGTGTGTGTGTATCTGTGAGAGAGAGAGTTGTAAACGCAGAGCGCACGAGCCCTGGAGGTGTACAATTTATGTAATCTGAGTGTGGAAATGAACTGGGTAATTTATTGGAAAACACAAAGTCAGGAAGATTGGATCAGTACAGCCTATCCACGGGCTCCTATCCATCAAGTTCCAATTAACAACCTAACCATTGAGTTTTAATGGCTTTCCAATCTACTGCCCTGATAGACTCATCAATTCCTCGGGGAGAAATTAAGAAAATCGACCGCCCCTCGGCGTTCCGGGTGTCATTCTTCACAGCAACTATATGTCAAATTAAAAACACAATTAAAATTTAAACTGTTCCAATCAGACGGTGCCCTGCAACCTATGTTTCACTTAATAGAACTTTGATGAAAATCTGATGCGGCGCATTCAATCAGCAAAGCAAAATGGGAGGGATGGGTTTAAAACAAGGTTTACTCCTCTCTTCAAGGAAAAAGTGTCAAAAGTGTTGTTGAAACAAGCTTTTAACGCGTCAGATCACTTCTGTGTTTGATTATGGAAAGTAGTTTGGATGCGTTTGTTGACGCATAGGAGGGAATTAAAATGTGTTATTTTGGATTCCAACTCTTTTCTTTATGGTAATATTTCTTATGTTTGAGCAATCCAAAGTGCAGTATTGTGTTGTTTGTTATCAGGCAGGTTGAATCTTAAAACTATCCTAAAACTATGAAGCTGTCAATAGTTTGTCTACTTGCACACTATGAGGGAATTAAAATGTGTTGTTTGTGTTTAAATTAAAGGGACTGTGCAGATGTGTAGTTTCTCTGCAGGTGTCAGTATGTAGTACCCACCTGGACTCTGTCACCTGATAGAAGTCTGGAGGTGAATCTCAGATTAAAAAAGTGCAAAGAAATGTTAAAAACTTTATTTAAATCAAGTATTTCATCCTGGCGATTGTTTGTTATTGGTATTTATTACTGATTATTGATCGTTTGTTGACGCATAGGATCAGAGTGAGAGGTGGAACTATTACGCACACATTTACCTTTTGGGCCCATTTTGTTGCTGGAGGGAGCCAGAGGGTGTTTGTTGTTTGATAAGATTTGTTAAAGAAACTGACAACGTTATAGGGTGAGGATTAATCTTATATATATTCCATTGAAATATCACTGATACACATGATTTCCTGTCTTGGTATAGGGAACCTCTGCCAACCCCTCAAGGACCTCTCTGGAGACCTCATTTCATGAACCATTGCCAGACATGGTTCTGCCATGACAGAGACAATTTTGGTTCTCTAAATAAATGCTTTAAAGGTCCCATATTGTAAAAAAGTGAGATTTTCATGTTTTTTTTATTATAAAGCAGGCTTAAGTCCTATATAAATACTGTGAAAGTATAGAAACGCTCAATCCACAGGGAAATACACACAGCCCGTATTCAGAAACTGAGCTTTTGAAACAAGCTGTCAGGATTTCTGCCCATTTGTGATGTCACAAATATACAATATTTAGACCCTTGACATCATTTTAAACTTAAACATTCTAAATGTGTCCCAGTTTATTTCCTGGTTGCAGTGTATGTGAATGACATCAGCTGACAGGAAGTACACATGGACACAAGCTGTTGCTTAGTAACGCAATTCTGTTGCAATTCCGTTGAAATGCACCAAAACGGAGCGTTTCAGGCAGAGGGTAAATACAGGCATATTCAGGATGACAGTATGAGGAAAATAAAGTTTTTTTTTAACATTACAGCACGTGAACATGTTCTAGTAGAAACACAAATTACAAGTATGAACCTGAAAAAGAGCATGATATGGGACCTTTAATCTGTGCGTGCAGCCTTTAAATCCCACTATAACTAACTTTAATAGTCCAACACACACATGTGAGCAGATGCCAGTGGCCACAGAGAAGAAGCGTTACGCAAGGTGGTCGGGCCACTTGTGTGTCTCCAAACTGCATGGCACTAAAACCTCTGCTAGGGCTTCAAATTATCCCACTCAAGCTCTCCATTTTAATGTAATACACCGAGCTTCAGTCCGTCACGTCCGTTTGCCCCCGTTGCTTGCAAAATGTACTTTATCTGATTCTGGCCCCACTCCCTTTTTACATGCAGATGTCGCACAAATGGAAATTATCGAGTGGTCATTTTTTCAATTTATGCGCGCAAAATCAAGGTCACCCACAAGCTGAGCCGCGTAAACGTTGCTCTCTCGCTTGACGCAATATGATGCAGACGTTTGCGGATCGATATGTGCCAGAGGAATAATGCCATAGTAATCTATTAATTTGCGGTAATGGGGGGGCTCAACGCGGTAGGTGCGCGTCAATACTCGGGTGATCTGACGATATTTGAATGAACCCTTTGTCTCTTGATGAGGTCATTATATGAGTTTATAGCTGACTGATTCATTTCCAATAACTGTATATTAGCCTACAGATGGAAAACTGAAAATGACCTTTGAGGCAAAAGGTTGTTCTGAGAAATACACACGTGCCTCATAATCTGTTCAATTTTGTATTCCAACTCTTTGTTTTATGGTAATATTTCTTATGTTTGAGCAATCCAAAGTGCAGTATTGTATTGTTTGTTATCAGGCAGATTGAATCTTAAAAGTATCCTAAAACTATGAAGCTGTTAATAGTTTGTCTGCTTGCACACTATGAGGGAATTAAAATGTGTTGCTGGTGTTTAAATTAAAGGGACCGTGCAGATGTGTAGTTTCTCTGCAGGTGTCATATAGTGGCCACCTGGACTCTGTCCCCTGATAGAAGTCTGGAGGTGAATATCAGATTAAAAAAGTGCAAAGAAATGTTAAAATTTTTATTTAAATCAAGTATTTCATCCTGATGATTGTTTATTATTGGTATTTATAACTGATTATTGATCATTGCCATTTAGTGTGCCCAGCTCAACGGAGGAGTGTTCACTCCCTCCCTTCACTGCCTCCTCCCCTTGGACCTGAAACCCTTGTTACTTTAACATAATACATCCGGTTTTGTAAAAAAAAAAAAAAAAAGTAAAATAAACTAAAAATATATGTGCAATAACAGTATACGTAACTGTAAAAAAAATAAAATAAAATAATAATAATAATAATAATAATAATAATAAAATGAATAATAAAAACAAACAAGTTCAGGTTAAGTCTCACCTGGTAAAAAAAATACTTGCATCGAAATGTGATTCTTAAACTTGTTTTTCTCTCTTAGGTTAAAAAGCAATACCATCACCATGTGGTGGGGGAACCTATGTTGTATTGTTTTTGTGTATTTTTATTCATTGCCATTGATTTTGTTGAATCAATCCTCCACATTCGGTCAGACGTTGTGCTTCCTTATTCAAGAACAATGTTAAAGTAAGTTAATTTGCATGAAATGAAGTGGAATTCTTATTATTATTAGTAGTATTTTGCTTTCTTACACATTTAACTGCATTATTGAATTAAGTTAGCCTACATACAATGCTATGCACGTCTTCCTGGAGATAACCGCATCAAGTGTCCAGTGACACCTGTGGTCGTATGTGTTACAAAGTACCAGTTTAATCATTTATCTCTCATGTGAAATGTAACACCTTTTTTTGCAAACTTTGTTTAAATTAAGGTTACAGGGCAATACTGTGGAGACACTGTGAGATGTTATTGTCCAGATTAAAAAAATAATAATAATAAAATAACAGCAAGGATATGATTTTTTTTGTATACTATATATTTTGTATATCCTAAAACAATTTGCACCAGTGTCATACCTCACCATTTAAATATAGGTGGCATCACATTCTTGTAAAGAGAGGCGTTTCCTCATGAAGTTGTCAAAAAATACATTCATAAATTAAAAAGAAATGTGCTTAAAATATAAAAAAATAAGAATAAAAACCAGCATAGTGAGGTGGAGATACTTGCCATGGATCCTGACAGCCTTCCACATCACACTGAACACACAGACACACACACACACACACACACACACACACACACACACATAGATACAAGGCCATGAGAGAGAAAAAAAATGTTAAAAGACAGCAGCTCATACTCAGGGAGTAATGTCCTCTTCTGAATACATTACCCATAATTTTGGCAAGATGGTGGCAATTACGCATCTAATTGACCGAGCCACTTTTTATGTAAAATAACGTTTTTTAAAGTGCATCACACCAATATGATGACAGAAACCTATATCTGCCCAAACCACCACGTGTGTGTGTGGATGAGGGGTTCGACGTTTTGTCTATTATCAGAAAAGTAATTAATTTCATCCACTTTTAATTGTTGCATCTCTTTGTGCATAACATTTTATGAAAAATGTTGAATGTAGTAGTGAAAAAAAATAATATATGTTGATTATATAATATTAAAAAAGGCTCAATTTAACCTCCTCTGAGATTCTCTACAGAAGTCATACAAACATAATCTAAAATGTAAGGAATATTCTCCATTTATTTCACAACATGGTTCAGCAATACAATATCAAAACGTTGTTTTTACTGTACAAAGGAGAAGTGGCAGCTCCTCTCCCAGTGCCTCATTAAATATATACATTTACATATTTTTTTTTTTTTTTTACACCAGTGTAGTCGATATTTTTGTTGCTCCTGTTCCAAAAACACACAGTTAGATTAGGAGACATGGGGAGCTCACACTTGTGCTTGAAAGACGTGTCCATGTTGAGTGAGCAAAGAGTGAGAATCACTAAAACTAAACAGAATATTTTACAGTTGACAGTGTTTTTTGATTGTCCCCCGTCAAGCGCTTTTTAGAAGCAAAATAATAATAATAAAAAAAAAGGGAAATTACCACAAAGCCTCATCCATGTTCCAACGTGAAAAGATGAAAAAAAAAAAAAACATGTTTTCCATTCACAGCGCACACCGTCAGTGTATTGCACATCATAATGTAATGAGTTGTAAATAAAATGAAATAATTGTGTCAGATGATAAGCAGGCCCAGGCGCATTCAGGCCGCCAATTTTTGTAAACAAGGTTAAAACATAAAAAAAAAAAAAATAGAATAATGTGTACAGTTGTAGAGTTGGCCTGACTGGAAACAGTTATGATGTAAAAACAATAAAAAAAAAAAGACACTCATCAGGCAGTGTAAGCAGGTGGACTCCTGAGGTGGTCATTATACATAGGCCTATAATAATAATAAAAATAAAATAAAAAAATAGAATAATGTGTAGTTGTAGAGTTGGCCTGACTGGAAACAGTTATGATGTAAAAACAATAAAAAAAAAATAAAATTAAAAAAAAGACACTCATCAGGCAGTGTAAGCAGAGTCCTGAGGTGATCATTACATAGGCCTATAATAATAATAATAATAATAATAATAATAATAATAATAATAATAATATAAAACATGGGATTTGAATTGTCGGATCACGTGTAAACGGCACCCTTTTTGGAAAAAATGACACAAAATAGGCTTATTTGCCAAAATAGGTCCATGTATAGGCCTGACAGTGTGTCTCTTTTCTTTTCTTTTTTTTTTCTTCAGTCAGTTTGTACAAAAATATGTTTGTTTTTTTTTTACTTTTCAGATGATTTTTGAAAAATCGACACCCCCCCACTCTGTGTGCCATCTTATTTTTCAAACCGGTCTGAGCATCGGAACCGATGTGACGATGGGATGTGAGTAGTAGACGCCCGGGTGTGGGAAGGTGAGCAGCGGCTGGCTCACCGGCACGCTTCCACCGACACCGACTCCTCCGCCATCCGACGCCGAGCTCTCGTGGTAGAGGATCGGCACCCGGACTATCCTCTGCGCCGCCGCGTGGCTCAGGTTGGCGGCCTCCAGCTCCGCGGCCAGCTGCCTCTTCCACTTGTTCCTCCGGTTCTGGAACCAGATCTTCACCTGCGTCTCCGTCAGGTGCAGCGACGCGGCCAGACCGGCGCGCTCCGAGCTGCTCAGGTAGCGCTTCATGTCGAAGGTGGACTCCAGCTGGAACACCTGGCTGCGGGAGAAAACCGTGCGCGTCTTCTTCTTCCTGCACTGCTGCTTCTTGTCGTCGTCCCTCTTCTTCCACTCCTCCAGGTCGTCTTTCTTGTTGGCTTCCTCCGCGTCGCTCTCCTCCAGGATGATCTCATCGTCGCCACTTTTGTTGCTGTTGTTGTTGTTGTTGTTGTTGTTGTTGTTGTTGTTGTTGTGCTCGTCCTCATCGTCGTCGTCTTCTTTGGCGTCCGGCTCGGATTTGAGAACCAGGTCCGGCGAGTCTCTGTCCGTGCCCGAGGTTGGAGAGGAGTCTCTGGCTAGTTTGTCGAGGACTGAAATGAGGACACATGCAGGGAGACGTGGTCATAAACACTGGATATGATTTTATTAAAAAACTCAGAAATTCTATTTTTGTACGTTTTAATCTATTTATTTTGTTATTATACTGTTCAACTTGCACCAACAAAACCAAAGCAAATTCCTAGTGTATACCTCTTACACTTGGCAATAAACACCATTCTGATTCTGATTCTGATTCTGATTCTGGTTCCGATTCTGATTCTGATTCTGATTCTGATTCTGATTCTATTACAGCCTGTTGATACTGGACAGCCTGCAGGCTTTGGATGAAACTAAACTACTTGTAAATAGTGCCAGAAAAATATGACATAAACATAAAGCATTTTTTTATAGCTAAACATGACTGACAACAATATATATATATATTCAAATTATCATTTACCCTATATCCTCCTGGGAACCGAGTTAAAACAAAAGTGTCTTCCAATTACTTTTTTTTGTGATTTCCTTCCTATTTAGGGTTAAACGAAAATCTTAACAATTTAGGCTTGTTAAACTTTATTTTTATTGTCCACTGTATAGTGGACTACAGGACTATTTCAGTGTGAAAAGTAGTTAAAAAAAAATAACAGATTATGGCTGTAGAGTGATATTAAACCAAGAATACATTCAAATTGATAAAAAAAAAAACACATGCCATATCACTGGAAAGCCTAGGATGTCCTCTTTACAATACACCAGGGGTCAAAAGAGTAAGAGGATATGCATGTGGACAAAATGTCCACTAAAGTGGACACATGTCAATGGGCTGGGTCTCAGGAGGATACTAAGATAAGAACACTTTTAATAGACTAAAGAAATAAAAATATTCTAAATCTGCAGGCCTGCTTTTTTTAAAAAAAGTTGTATTTATCACTCTCCTAATTGAACAAGCTTTCAATAAAAAATCTCCCATTTATTCTTTGCATGAACGCATGATAGTGCGAGCGTGTTTTTAAATCCGCGCGTGAATAAATCACAGATAACAGGCAGGTAAAAAAGCTCTGTCAGTGACCGAGCCTCTGGGGGTGAGATGTTCACAGTGATGTTCACAGTGATGTTCACACTGAGCGCCAATAGACAAATCAAAAGCAGCTCGCTGCGCATCGCCACCCTCATCCGATGATTTGACGATGTCTACTTCATTTTATGCACAGCGTGTCACTTTATTGATCTATTATCACCGCGTCGTGGCATAACAAAATAGGCCTTCGTGGAGGACATGAACGTCAAATCACTATAGCTACACACTGTGGTTTGGTAAAGACAATGCAAGTCATATTATTTACCTGTCACCAAAACGCACAAAAAGCACAGTTGTGAGGAGAAAGTGGGAATATCTGAGAAAATATGAAGTGCCAAAAAACACACGTCATATACATATGTTGTGATTGTAAAATTTGAAAAATAATTTCTCTCTCTGTTCTTATGATAAAGACTCCATCATCCAAATAGAATTCAAAGTGTGAGTGTGTGTGTGCGTAATCCTATGACAAAATAGTGTTGTTTTGGGTCTGCCAGTCTTTCCTTGGAGTTGGAGGACATGGCGTCAAATCACTATAGCTACACACTGTGGTTTGGTAAAGACAATGCGCGTCACCTGTCACCAAAAACGCACAAAAAGCAATTTTATTGAGCTCATTTGTGAGGAGAAAATGGGAATATCTGAGAAAACATGAAGTTCCAAAACAAAAACACACATGTCCATGAGAGGTCCTATATGTTGTGATTGTAAATTTGAAAAATAATTTCTCTCTCTGTTCTTATGATAAAGACTCCATCATCAAAATAGAATTCAAAGGCTAAAAAGTGTGACTCTGAGTGCGTAATCCTGTTGTTTTGGGTCTGCCAGTCCTTCCTTGGAGGACATGGCGTCAAATAACTATAGCTATACACTCTGGTTGGGTAAAGACAATGCGAGTCATATTATTTCCTGTCACCAAAAACGTACTTTTATTGAGCTCATTTGTGAGGAGAAAGTGGGAATATCTGAGAAAATATGAAGTGAACAAAAAACACACATGTCCTGAGAGGTCCTATAATAAAAATAATGAAGTTTTCTCTCTCTGTTCTTATGATAAAGACTCCATCATGAAAATAGAATTCAAAAAGTGTGAGTCTGTGTGCGTAATCCTATCATAAATAGTGTTGTTTTGTGTCTGCCAGTCTTACCTTCGGCTCTGTGTAGGTGTGCGGATGAGCTGAGTGCGTATGGGTACCACCACGCCGAGGAGCGCTCCAGGTAGTGAGCCGGCAGACTGAACCTCTGCGCGGACAGGTCAAAGCGAGGAAAGTTGAAGTCCCCGACGTGGGAGAGAGAAAACCCTCCCTCCAAGGCCGCCTTGGTGGCAGCCAGCACTGGCTTGGGTTTGGACGGTTTGCTATCACAGTTCAGCAGGTTCTTGATGAAGAAAGGAGAGTCCTTGGCCGAAGCGCACGTCTCTTGCGTTGTCTCTGGCATCGCTGTGTTTTGTGGTCTGGGCGCAGAGGAGAGGACCACGGAAGCAGGAATTAAAACAGGAGGGAGGAAAAAAAAAAGGCACGGCTGACTTACAGAGTGTCGTTATCCCGTCTGAGACTCGATTTCACACCGCGTCAAAACGCGCGTCCTTAATTCTAGGCTAGAATAAAAAATAATAAAATAAAATGTTCGAGGCAAAATAAAAACAAACATGTATAATAAACATGGAGATGTCTCATTCCGGGGCTCTTTCGTTAGAAAACTGTTGTCCACCAGTGTCAGTCAGTCTGGCGTCTGATGCTAATGATGAAATAAAAATGTCATCCAAGTTAAATGCGGAAAGTATAGGCGATTGGGCATGTACAATGGCAAATGGGATTAAGGGAGAGACGGTGAGGAGAGAGAGGGAGAGAGAGAGAGAGAGAGAGAGAGTCCTCCCTCTGGCTGCAGGCTGTGTGCGCTCCTCTGTTATTGGTCTCATACAGTCCAATTAGGCAGCAAATGAACACAGGGCTGTTAGCGCCAAAAAGGAAGGTTAGGGACAAGCGCCTCATCACACAACTAACAGTCACACACAGATTGGCTGCAGGAGGTTACTCATAGTCTAGTGTGTTTTTTTTTCTATATTTAGTTATATATTTTTGAGCCACTTTCACTCCGGCTGCAGGGGTCTGGTGTATTTTGTTTTTTACATTTTTTATTTATAAATATATTTTATGGGATGTATATTTAACTTCTAAATGATCACCAATAGCTAAGTATTTAAAATAAATAGAAACAAAAATATAAACCTGTGCTTAAAGCTTGGATAGATTATCCAAGGTCTTAAATGTGATGCTTTTATAGAAAAACAAGATTGCATTAAATAAAAAAGCTAACTATATGTGTGAGATGAACAAGCCAGCCACTATGAGTTATCCTCGCAAACTCAAAAATAATAATAATACTTAAATAGTGCAAAAAGTGTGGGAATCAGATGCATCTTTATCAATAAAAAAACTCCTTTCTTGTGCAGAATCTTTTTCAATTTCCATCCTATAACTTTGACAAAACAAAATTAAATATAAGTGTTTGGTCACCATGCCAGCACTCAAATAGTCCCATTTTGTTCTTCTCAGACTCTTTATATGAAAAAGGCCTGAGATCAGGCTGCAGCTTTACTCCACGTGTCACCAATGGGCGATTAGATTCATATTTCTAATTCATTGATTTCCAGCGAGGGCCACTTCCACAACGTCTGCTGGTCGCAGCAGTCATTTATTCCTCCCTAATCGATTTGCTTAATTCATCCCTCAGATTGCACTCTTTTGTAAATGCGCTATGTATATTCACTCATTGATATTAATTGACTTGTTAAAAAGCAGTCCGTTGGTTGGAGGCTGGTGTGTGGATGAAGGACGTGGGAGACAGCGTCCTCTATGGGTGAAGAGGAGGAAATGCAGGCTTATGGAGAGGCTGTATGTTGGGTGATAGTATTTATCACGTTGTGGGGACTGTCACATTATGGGGACTCACTCACCTCCAGAGATCAAAGATGCACCAACAGTGGCCACTTTTAAATCTAGACTCAAGACCAAACTGTTCTTAGACGCTTTTCTTAATTGATCAAATGCTGCACTTTACTGTCTTTTGATTGTTTTTATTACCCTTTTAATTTTTTTTCTTTTAACTTATACTTTTATATTCTTTTATTCGTTTTTATCTTATGCACGTTGTGCTTTTTCATCTTGCTTTTAAATATGTAAAGCACTTTGAATTGCCTTTGTGTATGAAATGTGCTATATAAATAAACTTGCCTTGCCTCCAATTTGGAGAACAAAACAGGTCCCCATAAGGCAAACTACTAGGGTAATGATTAGGGTTAGGGTTGGGTTTAGTCTCTGCACCCCCTTTGTCATCATCCCTGATGGAGGATATGATGTTGTTCCTTATACTGGAAAAAAAATTATTTGCCACTCAGCCCAGAAATTTTACTATACCTGGCAAGTCTTATCTTATTTTGACCGACTAACCATGCTTCTGTTTGATTAAAACCATATGTATTTTGTATTTTTTTTTTGCATTATATGTTTTGATTTTATTTGGGCGTAGTATATTTGGGCATATTAATGGATTTATGGCATATGAAATGTATTTCTCTGCATCAGTTTAGCTGCATGACATCATAAAGTTTGATTTATGTAAATAGAAATGACCACTAACTAGTTAATTTGTTCATTTGTTCATGGTAAAGTTTATCAGCCTATTTTATCTGTAGTTTGGGTTTATCCTATTGTTATCATTACTGTCAATGTGTGCTTCATTTTTTTTTTAATTTATTTATTTATTTTTTTAAATCTTATTTTCTTTTTCTTTTTTCTTTAATATAACTTTCTTTTTTGTTCTTTATCCTTTTTTCATCAGCAATGGGTGAGGGTTGGGTGGGAGGAGGCTTTGGGGGAAAAACACCAAAATATGGAGGGACAATCATTTACATTTGTGCCCTATTTGTATGTTTCTGTACACCTGATGTTACTCCCAAAACATTGGGAGTAGGCATGTAACAGTCTACAGGAAATGAATGCAAGTCAATGCATTGTCCTCCAAAGTAACAAAAAAAAACAAGTTGGTGTGAGACCAAGACAGATAGAGACAAGACCTTTTTCTTATACCGTATATTTGCCCTATAAAACAGTTTGATCACGTGTGTGGCCTAAGTGAGATGTACTCATTTCAGTTCTGAATCATTATCATCATCTGTTCCCTAAAGACATTCATTAGCCATGTGATATGCAGCCATAATAGAGGGTGTCAGTGACAAGGTAAAGGTTGCACTGGGTGCCACGGTGCGTTTTTTCCCCTCCATCATGTGTAGAGTTCTTACAAGCACCGGCATGTCCGTGTAATTAACACGTGTTCTTCATTTAGTGGGCTGCTCGAGTGGAGATATCCTGTTACAGTGATGTGATTACCGCCTTTCCTTACGCGGCCATCATCACAGCTATTTGATGGCACTCTCTCAGACTGAGGTGCTAAAGTATTTACTTGGGAGTTTTTGTTAGAATCCAACGAATTCACTTAATTTCACTTCAGTCAGTATTTGTGAATATGGACAGCTCTTTAGAAACTTAATAACATTTGATTTTCTATTATTTTATTGCAGTAGTACTTCTGAATCAGTTATATTTGTATCCCGTAAAGACAATTTGGATACTGTCACTAAGTCCACCAAAGCTCTATCCTCACTGGGACAGCATAAAAGTAACTCAAGCTCTCTGAAATTCGCACCGGTTGCAATTTCACCCATGTTTTTGTAGTATTTATATTGTTTATGCGCTCCACAACACTACTGAACACAGAGAAGGAACTGCTACTAGTTCATTCTGGACAGCTGGCATTGGATCAACAATTTTTTAAAAAGTATTCATTTATAAGAGCTTGACTTACTGAACTAAAATTGGAAGTAAAGATTAGTTCACGTTCTGATTCTTACTGATACTTTTTCACAAGTGGCCACTATTTGACCCCAGAATTATAGAATTATTGTTGTGTTTAAGTAAAAAAAAAACTACACTCATTTGTATAAATAAGTCACATGGTGCTAAAAATGGCTTTTGTGCAGCCTCCTGTGTTTACGTCATAATACAAACAGTCTAAAATGGCCAGTGTGTAGGATTTCGGGGGCTCTGTTGCCAGAAATGGAATATAATATTCATAGCTATGTTTTCATTAGTGTATAATCACCTGAAACCAAGAATCATTGTGTTTTCGTTAGCTTAAAATGAGCCTTTCATATAGGGATCGGGTCCTCTTCTCGCCTAGTCCGCCATGTTGCTCTGCCATGTTTCTACAGTAACCCAGAACGCACAAACCAAACACTGACTCTAGAGAGAGCCTTTCACGTTTTGACGTTACCTGAAGGCCACTGTAGTTCTCTGACACGCTTGTAAAACTGTGGTAAAGTGAGTCGTAGAGGGCAAAACCGTGGTACCGCCAGCCACCGTCTGACTTCCGTTGCTCCTAAAGTAGTGTTATTATGGCAACGATGGCCTCAGAGGGAGGCGAACGGCATTACCACGGTTTTGCACTCGGCAGCTCACGTTACCGCAATCTTGGAAAGGTATGGAGTGAGTGGAGGGGAACTCCGTTGGTTGCAGTCTGCAACCACACCACTAGATGCCGCCAAATCCTACACATTGTACCTTTTAAATCATTGACAACTTCAGCACAATACTAATCCCACACAAACAGGGCTGAATATTTGTCAGTAAAGCAGCACCAATTGGACTGTTGTCAGGCTATTAAATCGGTGTTGTCAGTCATCATAAGCCCCATAGATGTGGGTCAATAGGGGCCTACTACACCCAACAGTAGGTTTTATCATCTATTCACATGGTAGATCACCGAAAGAAGGTCTAAAAGAACACAACAGCGACGTCTGGTGACCGTAGTAATTATGACAGGAGCAGAAGAGGAAGTCATGCCTTTTACAACGTAGTAGGCATAGGAGGCCCCTAATGATCCACATCTATGGTGCTTATAGCAACTGATAACGCCTATTTAATGGCTTGATAACAGTCGAATCGGGTGCATTAACTGACATCACGTCTTCCATCGTCTACTGACAAATTACATTTTCTTATAGTCAAAATGAAATACAGACTTGTTCGAGATTATTGTAAATAATTTCAATCATTTAAGTTGCTATATCTCATAAGGAAAGATGTTGGGCTCAGGTGGAGAATGCACATGTAGGAAATTAAACACAGAGAGAAGCTGATGCCTGATGAAGGTCTACAATACCAAAATGGTGCGTGAAATAAATAAATAAATTGGGAGCTCTTCAGTGTGCAGATATCATTACACTCCTTTGTATTATTATTTTAACCTATGGACTTTTGTAGGCTGTTATCATATTGGCCTGATTCCCAGCTTGTGTTTTTGAATAGTCCATTCAATAGAGATTGTTGAAGGGTCCATATTTACGCCACAAATAATAATTTACCACAATGCTTTACTACTATAGTAGCAGTCCATAACTGGGGATAAAAAGAACACAACAGATGCCCGAAAATAAACTGGGTACAAACTAAGAACTAAAAATACAGTTTATATATTATGCATTGATTAGAAACATGCAGTAGACATTGCCCAGAGGCCACATAGGCCTTCTGAATGCTCCATAAGTCTATTTTTGTTGCTCCTCGGGTAGGTTACTATGACTTTTATATTATTTATTTCAAAGCGCCCAGATATTGATTATTTCACAAGGAAAAATGACAAATGGCAGGAGGGAATGACACGGTCAGCAGGTTCTATTAGAGAAATGATAGTGTTGCTCGTGGTTTGTTAAAAGGTCCAGTTTAGATACTTTATAGGTTTACATCCATCATCGTCTAATGACCTATTTGATGAAAAACACGCGCTCTGGTGACAACGGCCCTGTGCAGCCAACTTCGCTTTGTAATTGCTCCCATATTAAATATAGATTTTTGTTTTGATATCTTGTGAGAATTCCTTTCTGTGGGTCAAAATTGTGATAAAAGACATGGATGCAGTGGCAAAAGCTCAGAGGGGGAAAACTGGAAGGAAAATGGGAACGAAAATAGGTGGTGTAGAGGTGTTAACGGTGGAACTGTGAGATCTGAGCAGTGGTGGGGAAAGTATTCAGATATGTTAGTTAAATAAGCAAAGGCAATACTCCACTACATATAACAGTAAGTAAAACATGCTCTTAAAGGGGAAGTACGCCCATTTTCAAAATTCATACATGTTCTTCCTATGGTCTAAGACAGTCCAAAAAATATTAGTAAACATGAACAACTCTCTCCCAAATCCCAAAACCAGAGTGCTAAAACTCAAACTTGTGATGCTATAGGATATAAAGTGTGGAGCTGCTCCATAGACAATGAATGGGGAGAGATGTTCACAAATATTGATTGAACTTTTCTAGGCAATGGACATAACATATTGAAATTCTTATGCCAGGTGGTGTTCCCCTTTAAAGTCTCAAAAGTAAAAGTACTCATACTGATCGGAGTATTATTTCTGATGCATTATTGTGAAAGTAGCATTTCACTGCTGTAGTGGAGTGGAGCCAATTTTACAACATTTAAAACTGTTTTGTAGTTTAAGCTACAGAAATCATAAAAAATCTAATCATATTTTATAAACTGATCGTCTTTTTTATGCAAAATCTTTATTTTCAAATTAACTAGTAGCTAAGGCTGTCAGACAAATGCAGTGCTGGAGGAAGTATTCAGATCCTTTACTGTAAACAAATACTCTATTACCAGTAAAAGTCCTGCTTTTAAAGGGGAACACCACCCAAATTAAGAAATTGTTTATTTTATTTCCCTGACCTAGTAAAGTTCAATCAATATTTGTGAACATGAGCTACTCTCTCTCAAAGCCAGAAACCAGAGAAGTAAGTCTTAAACTTGTGATGTCATCGGATATGAAATCTGGAGCAGCTGCATAAACAATGAATGGGAGATTGATTTTATGGACCCATAGACCGTTTGTTTTCTTTTTTATACCCATAATTTTATTCTATTGTAGTGTTCTCCGTTGTTGAACAGAAAATGTTCCCATATATTCAGATCATTCCCCTGAGTGCTTTCAGTGTCATCTAGAACATCTCTCCCCATTCATTGTCTATAGAGCAGTTCCACACTTTATACCCTATGACATCACAAATTTGAGTTTTAGCAATCCAGTTTTTGGATTTGGTAGAGAGTTGTTCATGTTAACTAATATGTTTTTGACTGTCTTTAACCATAGGAAGAACATGTATGAATTTTGAAAATGGGCGTAGTTCCTGTTTAAAATTGTACTTAAGTATTATTTTGGGGCCAAAAAAAGCATTTATCACTGCAGGACCCTGTGTCCTTCTTGCACTTTTAACTGGACACTCCTGTTGGCACGAGCCATTAAACCATTGAAGGCCACACTGAGATTGCTTTAGATTTAAGTATTGCATTTAACTTGTAAAGGAATTGGTGGCCCTCCACTGACCCGGCAAGCTTTAATTGGGATTGTGCGAGTATTGATTGTAAGTGGCCAGGCGAATCTTGAATTACAGCCTGATTAGCTTTTACTCGGCCCCTTGCGCCAGCCAGTCGAAGGAGCTCAATGTCATTCAGGTTGGATACTTCAGCGGCCACTTGACTAGAGGGAATCTTGTTACTTCCTGTGTAAACAGGAAACAACATATGTAGGGAAGGGGAATGACGGTTCTTCTGGCAAATGTAGTCAGTTATCCTCCCTGGTCGCTTTTAGAAATTATGTCACTTAGCATGTACCTTGTGAGTAGATATGGGCACATAGATTTTATCTCTCCTGCTCTCATTTTATCCTCATTTTATGACTCCTTCTCATCCTTTATTGTTTCTCGGCAGAGATGATGACCTCTGTAAGGTTCGGATGGAAACAGTCACAGGAGCGCTAGCCGTTTTTCTCTATTATGAGCAGCTTCGTCCGAGCCCTGCGGGCACCCGGCCTCAATATCCACCCTCTGTACCGCCAAAAACTCTGCCGTGAATCGCCAGCTTTTACCCAGCCTGCCTGCATGTGTCATTACAACTCGGTAATCTGGAGAGGGCAACAGAAAAGTTCTCATCAGTGTCAGCCCAAGATATAGATATGGGCTGGGTAACAAATGGCCAAATGCACAGGCAGCAGAGCAGACCATCAATAAAGCAATTTCTTGTGTCATAACAGCCGCGCTTTTCCTAAAGCCAACCTTTCAAAACTTTTCCCTCTGCAAATCGCTGCAGCCCCACCATTAGAGTCCTGCCTTGTGAATTTAATGGATTCCGTACAAATAATATTCCACCATAATGGAAAAGGTTGAAGTCACTGAAGACAGATGAAGTCATAAACACGTATAATTGAGAATCAAAGACCGATAAATTTTAAACTGCTATCCATTTTCTCTTTTTAGATGATGATCTATGTCGGCACAGCTGCGGGAAAATGGAAGAGATTATGGGGGAAAATTATAACAATAAATTTTCTAAACATACACCTTGATTATGCTTCGATTTTTTGGAGGGGTAGAGGGCGCGGGAGGGGGAGGGGGGGGTTAGAAGGAAGGCTGGGATTGCTGAAAGCTTGCTGGCTAAATGGCACCATAAAATAGGTTCCCTGCTCTTTCGCCTGCAGAGCGTAGGCATGCCTGGAGGTGTGATTTTCCCCCTCCTCTAAATGGGGGAAATGAATTGTGTAATTTATTGCAAACGTGCACACAGTGAGATTAGATCAGCATATCCCATCAAAGGAACAACAATCAATCAGCCTCTAGTTAACAGCTTGAAACACATAAACCAGGGCACCTAATGGCTTTCCAATTTAACAGATTGATAGACTTATCCGGTCCTAAGGGATGAATTAAGAAAACCGGGTACTTTCACACAGGCACTGGCACTTTTGACAGGACCCTTTCCCCCCTCTAGCTTTCTTACCATCTTTACTCCTGAATATAGATATAAGGTTAACCTGAAAATAAAGAGAAAGTCAGTTTTCCCTCTTTTCTTTCCTTTTTTTTCCCTTTCTGTTTGAGAAAGCACTCCACAGCTGATTTGTTATTCAGATGAGGCGGGAGTGGAAGTGTGTCAGATGTGGAGAATGGGCTCATTTTAATGACCTGATTATCGCGGGTCATTTGGAACTGTGAAATCAAGGGAGCTATTCAAAGCCACTTAACAATATCTAAATGTGACCCGGGCGACCCATTCAACCAAGAATGTAGGTTTAAAATAAGGAAGTTGTTTGTTTCATATCTTATTAATCACATAATTGATTCATGAAGACTCATCAGTGCAAACAAAATTGAAGGAATAGTTTGACATTTTGGTAAATACACTTATTCTCATATTTGCCAAGAGTTAGTTGAGAAGATTGACACCACTATCGTGTCTGTACGGTAAACATGTAGCTGGAGCCAGCAGCCAGTTAGCTTAGTTTAGCATAAAGACATAAAGCATAAAGCTTGCTTGGCTGTATTCAAAGGTAAAACAAAATCGGCACCTTTAGAGCTCACAAATCGCATATATTGTACATGTAATCCGTACAAAAAGCAGTGTGTAAAAACAACAATTCAACGTTTTATTGAGGGTTATATACCAGCCCAGTAATGGTATAATGTCATGTATTGATTCGTGTACAAAGACACAAATTTGAATTTTTTTTTGTGATGGTCAGCACGAAATCAACTCGTCTGTAATCTACGTAATTGTGAACAGGGCGGCAAATGCCGCATCGGGAGGACGTTGTGGTGTATGGGTGGGTCAAAAAACGCTGGACTTTCTCCCAGGAGACTGGTGTTCGTGTCCCGTGTGAAACCAGAAGTCAACATTGGTTTATTTGTCACGTAACTTCCGTACTTTTTTTTTTATTTTCTTTTTTTTTGTTAAGGTTAAAGGAATACATACACATACTTGTAAAGGGACCTACAGACAGCAGCAACAACATATATAAAAAAAAAAAAGAAACTTCTGTACTTAATTTACGTCACTTCTGGTGTTATTTAAACCCAAACCACAATCTTTTCCTAAACCTAACTAAGTAGTTTTGTTGCCTAAGCCTAATAGTTTCTGGACATTCGTACGAAAAATACATTGTTGAAAGTCGTGCTGAGCATCTCGAAAAAAAGGGAAATTCGTGTCTATGTACACAAATCAAATAGATTAAATGTTATGACTATTTCACAAACTGCCGTGTGACTGTGTTGTATATACTGGACTATTTGTTGGCTACCAGCGGAGACTGCTGGAAGTTAATGGTCCAGGACAAGAAATAGTCTGGCACATATCAACCATAAACTGGCAAATTCAGCTTTTCACACTTTAGATTTGGTAAAGATTAAACAAAGATATAATGTGTTATAGTGAGCTTTAAAGGTGCTAGTAGGCGCATTTTGTTACCTTTGAACAGAGCCAGGCTAGCTGTTTCCCCAGTCTATATGCTAAGGTAAAAAAAAACACAAACAAGGCTAATCTGTACCCCAGAAACAGGAAATTAACTTGCTTGTGTGGAATACTTTTATGAGTTTTATGAGAGGCCAGAGACTGCACACTATTTTGTGTCTGTATGTATGAATGCAGCGTTGAAAAACAGTTCTTGTACAGGCTTACTGTTTGAACTGAACGTCACATCTTGAAACAGACAAAATGCCGAACGTGCTCCTGAACTGAAGATTGAGGTGCACGTGAACGGTGGTTTAGAAGAAGACAAGTCAAAGAACTACACGGTCAGTGACTGATGAATCGTTGAACTTAACAAAACGTTTTAAATCAGCAAAGTGATTTGAAATTTCTACCTCAACAATGAATGACACCAACCTCAAAGAAAACACATTCAAAGAAGGTCAACCGGCTGCACTGTCCTCTTAAGAGCTTGGCTACAAACCCAGAGCCTTGACCCAGAGAACCAGCGTAATGCACACTCGGTGTCACCATATTATCTTGTCCACATCCACAGAGACAGCTGATCTCTCTGTGTCACTGCATAATTGAGTAGCTGTTGGTATCAAGGATGTGACCCTGAGAGGGATGAGAAAGTGTTACCCTAGACCCCCGCGAGCAGACCAGAGGAACCAACTCGAGTGGGAGCCACAGACGGGGGTGCATCCACAGGCCAGACACGGCAGACAGTCTCCCCCACAGCCTCTGAAGCCAGCGGCCCGTAACATATACATGTGACTGATGTGCTCGCTCCGCTGTAATGTGACAGAACTCCACATTGCAGAGGAACCAGATCTTCTGGTCAGGATTTAGTATGTGAAGGGCTGGGGTCAATTTTGTCTCGTCCCGACACTTCAGGGAAATGGATTGAGATTCAGCTCATGGGTTGACGAATGAAATTGATTACTGATGGATCAATAGATTGGCTAATGAATAAGAGCCCCATTACTAACCAATCAAAACTAATAGCATTTTAGCTGCCTCTTTTGTTTCTGCTTTTCCATCAGCTTAGCAGAAAACCTGCAGCCATCTGACACACAGGAGGGATGAATGCTCCAAAACTGAAGAGGACAACAGAGAAAAATACCCAAAACAGGAACAAGACTATTTAACTCAACAAGAGTCTCCAGGTCAGATGAAGAAAGAATTGTGTTTTCCTACTTGACACTAATACTCGTATCCTCCGCGTGGACACAACTCCGCTGACCCTCTTGTTTGGTCTGTGAGTGTTGCAAGGCGCTCATAATCACAAAGAGCGCCCAAACATGATTGCTCTACCTCCTCGTGATGGACAGTAATTGGTGTTTGTTTGCTCTCTTTTTCTCCCTCTCTTGTGTCGCGGGGTGGTAAAGAGTGCTATTACTGTCAGCTGATTAGTATGGCTCTTCCAGCAGCTGTCAGGACTGCCTAATGAGAGGAAACTTGAGCAGAGTGACAAGAGAGACCTGTGCACACACACAGACACGCATATTATACATGAATTTAAACATGCACTGACTGAGTGAGTGAGATCGAGAGAGGAACATTTAACAACTGTCAGCTGATTACCTGTGATTAGTTTGCACAGAGCAGGAATAGACAGTTCCATTGTCATTTCTTGGGAAAAATCCTTACATTTTACTCAGCTTTATGTTATTCTGCAAAAAAATGACATTTTTTTTTCATTCAGTTCATTTTATATGTGTGAAATCCTTAATATTTCCAGTACCAATTAACACATGAAATAAACTAATCAAAGTAAACAAAGAAATAACCTATTCTGGACATATTACTCATCATAACCAATGATATTTTGTACACTCAGGCATGTCAGAACAGGTCTCAGAAGGTGTCTGTTTCTGTACTGCAGCCATGTAAGATCTGCTCTTAACCAACTTAAAGGGACTGTTTGTAATTTCTTACACGTATAAATCAATCTGGGTCGGTGTCCCATGCGAGCTCGCGTGTGTTTATATACGGTGTTCAGACTCCAACACAAACTACACGGAAGCACCAAAACCGCAAAGTTATATCTAGTGAAGCCCGTTTCCCGTGTCTTGTGAAGTGATGGGGCTCCGCAGCGAGAAACGTTATCGTCCGGTGTCTCCCCTGTTCCCTGAGGCCACGGTCGGGAGGCTGATGCAGGAAAAGCCAACACTGGGATCAGCAGTGATTCATGGAGAGACCTTCGTCTGATCAGCTAACATTACTGCCAAGCAGCTGAAATATAGAGTGATATTGTGGTTTTAGCTGACGGTCCTGTTTTGGCGATGCTCGTTCATGTCTATGTAGAGCGAGCACAAGCGCGAGCCCGACGCCGACTTTCGTTGACTTAGCGGCCACAGGTGTCGCTGTTAACAAGCATTTCTGATTCTTACAAACAGTCCCTTTAAGAGACCTCTGGAGCTCTCTGAAATTTAAAAGTCAAAACAACTTTAATCTTAAATTTGCAAGTAAGAGTAAAAGTAAAAGATTTTTACTTCATTCACATGATAAATAAGGGCTCTGGTGTCTACATAGTTTTGTCCATGTAGATATATGTATATACAGTAGCAAGAGACAAAATCTGAATATACATCATCTCATCTCAGATGATGAGATGAGACGAATATACAATATAATTTATATGAAACCTGGACGCTATATCAAATACTCCCCAAACATAAGATTAAATAAAAAACATCTGAGTCATATCATCATTTTCCTTCTGCTTAAGTAAAAATGGGAAACATACGAGGCACCAGCATCAATTCCTAATGGATCATTCAGAATCGCTCTCCTAATACATCAAGTATTCACACCACCGTTGACAACTCTATCTTCCACACATCTTAACGCACCCCAAAGTCCTCAGGGCACCCAGGAAAATTAACCATTTAATAGCAATAAATAACAGATTCTGACTCAAGGGGACTTCAAATCAGCCTCACACACACACACACACACACACGCACACACACACACACGCACACACACACACACACACACACACACACACACACACACACACACACACACACGCACACAAAGAGTTGCCTCACATAACTGGATCACATAGCCCAATCAAATGTTTTATGACTGAGATAGCACATATATAACTATATTTTTCCATTCACGTACACACCAGCCTTACAGGATGTGACAGCTTTATAGAAAGTCTCGATCTCATGCATGCAACTTTGTTTTTTTGGAGGAATTAATAAGCATTTAGATAAAAAAAAAGAGCAAGATACTGAAAGCAGACATGATAATATACCACATTGGTGGAATGTAACTAAGTACATTTACTCAAGTACTGTACTTTAGTACACATTTGAGGTAATTTACTTGAGAATTCCCATTTTATATTCCTTTTTACTTCTTCTCCACTACATTTCAGAGGGAAAATTATTCTTTTTACTCCACCACATTTATTTAACAGCTTTACTTCCTTTATAGATTCATATTTTACATTAAAAAATATGATAAGATATGGATTAAACTACATAAAGGGTAAATAGTTCCAATTAGCTCCACCTCAACCAACTACAACCTTAAAATCCAACTTAAACATTGATGCATTTGATAGCCTAATTTTAGTATAAAACTCCTTGCATCAATTTATTTCACAGGGAGTACTTTTACTTTTTATACTCGAGGTCCATTTTGCTAATTATTAGAGCTGTCAATCGATTAAAATATTCAATCGCGATTAATCGCATTCACATTAATCGGATTGTGCATAGTTAATCGCAAAATAATCACAAGTTTTTTTATCCGTTCAAAATGTACCTTAAAGGGAGATTTGACTTTTTGGTCTCTTTTTCCGAGTATTCAATACACTTAACATAGGCAAATATGCTTGCTTTTTGTAAATGTATCTATATATTTTTTATTGTAAATCAATTAACAACACAAAAAAATGACAAATATTGTCCAGAAACCCTCACAGGTACTGCATTTAGCATAAAAAATATGCTCAAATCATAACATGGCAAACTGCAGCCCAACAGGCAACAACAGCTGTCAGTGTGTCAGTGTGCTGACTTGACTATGACTTGCCCCAACTGCATGTGATTATTATAAAGTGGGCATGTCTGTAAAGAGGAGACTCGTGGGTACCCATAGAACCCATTTTCATTCACATATCTTGAGGTCAGAGGTCAAGGGACCCCTTTGAAAATGGCCATGCCAGTTTTTTCCTCGCCAAAATTAGTTTGGAGCATTATTTAGCTAGAGTAGTATCAAGCTAGTATGACATGGTTGGTACCAATAGATTCCTTTAGTTTCATAAGATGCCAGTCTCTTCAAAGCTTTAAAACTGAACCTAAAAATTGTAAGTTGCGTTAATGCGTCAAAGAAATGAGTGGCGTTAAAACCAATTTGTGTTAACATGCTATTATCGCTTTAACTTTGACAACCCTACCAATAATCCGTGTACGTACTTTTAAGTGATTTTGAAGCCAGTACTTGTAATGGAGTATTTTCATATTGCAATATTACTTGAGTGAAGGATCTGAATACTTGGTACTGGTATACTGTAATACAGGTTACCATGAGGGATTTGAAAAAAAACTACTAAGATAATTCTGTAAAACCATGCAGCACTCATTAATACCTCTTGCTACTTTCCTTGTTTCTCTCCTTTTCCCTCTCTGACAGTGTATTCTGTTACAGCCTTGTTGTGTTAGTCAAAATGGAGCATTGATTATTTGTAAAAACATAAGTGCAAATCAAATCCACATTGTGCAGGGACAGATGAGAGCTGCCTACCTGTGCACACGCAGGAAAAGAGGGCAGTTATTGACCAATTGATTTGATGTGAAGGAGGGGCATTTGTTTTCCTGCAGTGGAAAGACCTCCACTGTATACGGCTAGCAATCACTCCACCACCTCACCTCAAACTACAACTACCTCTAACACCCAACTGTGTCCTCAATCTCCACTCCAACGAGCCCAGGTATGCGACTTTTCCGTCAGCACTATTATGTATTTGGCTTTCTATTTCACTTTAATAGGGGAGAAATTGGCAACATATTCTTTTACAGCCCCCTGGCACCATTAGAAAGCCTGCTGTCATTTGGATTATTTATGAAAAACTATTTCATGCTTACTTACATTTGCCGCTTATTTTCCCCCAGTGTGACCTGCAGCAGATTTAGTTCCATTTCGAAAGCCTTAAAGCCAATTCTTTATATCTGCAGGTCAGCCTTCTCGATTGAGTCGAGATTGAAATACCAGTGTGTAGTGGGAAAGGTATGGCAAGAGGAAACCAATGGTGTTTTATTGTGTTGAGGGCTAAAGAGAAAAGGGAAGGGGGGGTGGTACTGTAAGAGGAGAAACGATAGAGGGGTGAAGGGGGTGATTTTTAGGTGGATGTAGAATCGGAGACGCCTGCAGAAATAAGAGGCAATGCAAAGGCGGCAACAAAAGTTGAGGACTGAATGGGCCACAAACATCCAGCTGCTCGTGAGCAGCAAAGACAACAAAGACCGGCCAAGAACTGACTCAGCAAATTGGCATTGCGAGTAAAAACAGGAAAGACATAAAAAAGAAAGCGGTCTTAAATCCACAAGATTTTATATTTCATCCAAAAACATGTCAAATAGCGCTGCTTGCGAGGTGTTTTACAAGGACCACAGTGATAAACTTTGCTGGCGGGGTTTTGTTTGTAATTTTTTTTTCCCCCCTCGTTTCTAGAATCTATACTCATATTCTTGTCTGTACAAGAAAATTGGCAATCTTTGTCTTTCAACATATCAGATAAATCAAAATAAACTTCCCCACTAAGGAGCTCGACAGGCCAGGACAAAGCAGTCACACTCCCCTTTGGAGCATGCATCCATACTCATAATCCCATACTGTATGAGATGGGGTCTTTCACTCCCCATTGCACACACACACACACACACACACACACACTTTTGATCTGGGTTTGGCCTGGGCTTCATACATTGACCCTAATAAACTGCGGCGTGGCCGGGCAGGTTTGTCACTGTCACAGGTAAATGATGTAATTAATGAGTGTGAAGCCGAGTGGATGGGAGCCGGGGTGTTAGCTTTTAAACACCTCTCCAGCTGACTGGGTTTGGGGAGGCCCAGCTGGACACAGCCAGCGGATCGATAGGAGGTCAGGGGTCAGTCAACCCTCCCATTATGGCCCCGGTAGCTCCCATCATCGTCTGGCTAACGATGCCTGCAGGAGGGCCAGAGATGGAGCCACTGCGGGGAGAGGAAGCTTCAAACTGAGGCTGGTGTGGTTTCTGAGGCTGAAGCCTGAAACTCATATCAATAATGTTTGTTTCTTACTATTAATAGAACCACGGCTGTCAATCGATTAAAATAGTTAATCACGATTAATTGCAAATTAATCACACATTTTTTTATCTGTTCAAAATGTACCTTAAAGGGAGATTTGTATTGTATTGTCAAGTATGTAATACTCTTATCAACATGGGAGTGGACAAATATGCTTGCTTTGTGCAAATGTATGTTTATACAGTATTTATTATTGGAAATCAATTAAGAACACAAAACTATAAAAAATATTGTTCAGAAACCCTCACAGGTACAGCATTTAATATAAAAAAATAAAGTGGGCATGTCTGTAAAGGGGAGACTCGTGGGTACCCATAAAACCCATTTTCATTCACATATCTTGAGGTCAGAGGTCAAGGGACCCCTTTGAAAATAGCGTAATCTTTGAGCGTTATTTAACCTCCTTCATAACAAGCTATTATGACATGGTACCCATAGATTGATTAGGTTTTCTAGTTTCATATGATACCAGTATCACTCTAGCTTTAAAACTGAGCCCTCTACAACCTCGACTGCGTTAATGCGTTAAAGAAATTAGTGCCGTTAAAACAGATTTGCGTTAACGCTGACCGCCCTAATATACAGTATATACTGTATAGTATAGAGTATAATTCATGGTTTGATGGTTAACAATAAAATAAAACAAAATTTGAAAGAATTTTAGGAGTTTTTAAACCTCATTAATCTAAAACTTCCCTCACATTAGCGACACCATCCATTTCAGACCTCTTTACTGCGACTCAACAGCCACTCCAGCAGATCCATACAGAGATCAAAACTCAACAGCTAATTTAGAGTGTGTGCTAGAGTTTTCAATGCTGTGGGCTCCCCAAGGAATACTGGGACCAGTTTTGTTCATGATGTTGACACATTATTAATATTACAGCAGGGGAGCAAATCGTTATCAATATCCTCAAAGGGCAGACGCCTCATTAATCTAAAACTTCCCTCACATTAGCAGGACTGTCCAGTTCAGACCCCTCTTTACTGCTGCTGATCCATACAGAGATCAAAACTCCAAAGCTAATTTAGAGTTGTTAAAGCTGTGAGCTCCCCAAGGAGTACTGGGACCAGTTTTGTTCATGATATTGATACATTATTAATATTACAGCAGGGGAGCAAATCGTTCCAGGACACATTGGGTTTGATCAATATCCTCAAAGGGCAGACGCCTCATTAATCTAAAGTTTCCCTTGTATTAGCAGGACTGTCCGGTTCAGACCCCTCTCTACTCCTGCAGATCCATAGAGATCAAAACTTAAGTTAATTGAGAGTATTTAACCCTCATCCTACCAACATATTTAACATACAAGGACTAGAGACCGGGGTCCCTGGAGACCCCAAGGAAAATGTGAGAAACATACATCATAGCAAAATGTTAACTTATTTCTTCCCAAAACATTATTAGTTGTGTAATTAATGCCATCTGAAGAAAAGAAAAACACAGATCATTATTATTATTTTAGGAAAGTTACAGTTAATTTGTGCAAATGAGTAAGTCTGTGTGTGCTGCATCAGTGTGTGTCTCCTTCAAAATGACAGTCAGTGTGCCCTTAACCCCCTGATAGCATGTCATACTTTAAATTAGGACCCCTGGCAAACATTTTATACATTTATTGTATTCTATTTTAACTGCATAGGCTGTAACTGGGTGCTTTCGACTGGGGTTCCCAAGGACCCCAATACATTGGTCTTTTAAAAAGCACTAATTAAAACAGAAAACAATTATATGAAGTCATTGGAAACAAATAGATTGACAAAGTCATGAAAATTCGGAACGACAGAATGAAGCACCTATGAGATATGAAAAAAAACTATAGCTCTGGGGTCTGCGGGGACCCCAGTTGGTAGGACAAGGGTTAAAGATGTGAGCTCCCCAACGAATACTGGGATCAGTTTTGTTCACGATATTGATGTTGATGCATTCTGATTATTATAGGGATCTTAATTTGTGAAGTTAAAAAGATTATGTTTTATGAAACATCAATAAAAACACGTTTTACCTCTGTTATTCAGTACTTTTTGAAAGATTGTCATGAACATAAATGGGTGGGAAAAGTTGTATTACCTTTAGAGGTCTGTTATTCTGCTATTTAAAATCACACAAAAAAGACTTTGTTTCTTTTTCCTTCATTAAACTGGACATGTCCGTGCCCTGATTAGGGCATGCTATGAGATGAGTTTATTTGTACACTGGAGCACCTTTCAACTACAATGAAAGCTTCTTTACATAGAATGATTCGCGTTTTCACGTTTTTGCATAGCCTACTGTAGTTCTCCTACACGCTTGGCACACGGGAGAAGATTCATTTGGTTGCAATCTGCAACCTCACCGCTAGATGGAGCCAGATCCTACACACTGCACCTTTTAAAGGAATAGAATAAAACGGAGGATAAAAATTAGCTAAAGTGGAATCAAGTGTTGCTCTGTTTCATATAATTAATTCAGGAATCTACTTTACATTGGTCATGTTTTAGGTGACTATACCAGAAAAAAATAAAAGAGATAAGCAAGTAAAAAGAGTAGAGCTGAAACAATTAGTTTATTAATCAATACGTTTTCAAGCAAAAATGCCAAACATTGGCACAAAGGATTTACTGCATGTTTTATGTGATCGTACAGTAAAAACCTTTGTTTTGGACTGTTAGTCAGACAAAACAAGCAAGTTGAAAATGTACATCTTTCAGTATTTTCGGACATTTCCTAGACCAAGCGATTAATTGATTGACCAATTAATTAAAAACATAATCGATAGACTTAGTTGCAGCCTTAAGAGATCTTTGTTTTATTTTAGTCAGAAGCAGAAGATGATGGCTAAGATCAGTGCTAGATGTGAGCAGACATGCTGAGAGTTGATATTCTACCTGTGACCCATTGGTGTTTAAAGATGTGCCAGTGGACGCACTATATTATCTTCCTATGGACAGGCTAATCCATTATCGGCCCTCTCGCGGTGCGAGTGAAATGCTCGTATTAGGGCAACTGTGCGTTCAGAGGCATCATTCAGGACAATGAGCTATAGCCAGAGAGTGACAAGCTAGAAAAATGTCCCCACTTTTCAGGCTGTACAAATGACGTTTGGCCACAATAACTCACAACTGGACACTTCATTTCGAGTCGGGAGCTGGCCGGCCAGTCAAAAGCTATCATACCATCTTCTTTATTTGTGGCCCATGGTTTTGGTAGTAGGACCATCAAATAAATACTGCTAAAATGCCACTTCAGTCAAAAATATTGGCCAATTCTTTCTCCGTCGTGACTGGGTCCGGATGGCAACCTGTTTCTGATGGCATAAACCTTTAAGAGTCAGGTGGTCGGGCAGCCGGCATCCATCAGGCCCAGCTGCACCATGAGTTAGTGCTGGATATATCTATGCATGTGAATAAGAGTGACCAATGCTGCTGATCCCTTGGAGCCACTCTCAAAGCATAATAGTCAAATGAATTGATTACCAATTTCTCATTGCTTGCGGGAACTGCTTGCTTAGAGGAGTAATCACTCACCGATAAAGAAGAAATGGCTATGAATACATTTCAAGGATGACAATCTTTGAGGAGTAATAGTATAATTTGTCACTTGTGACAGTCTATTTGATTGTTCTCGATATTTCAGCCTGCATGGTGGAATATTGGACAGAATCACGGCGGGTTGTCAGAGCCGAGCTGAGGTGTGTGCGAACGCGTCGAGTGGTGCTTTAATACGGTAATAAGGCAGTCAGAAGAACACTTAGACTTCCTAAGGTGACAGCAGCTTTATCGCGCATCGCCTCATAAAGTCCCATCATATCTGTTCGCCACTATTATCAAATGGGTGTTTAGCGCGCTTCTGTGTGTTCGTGTGTGGGTGTGTGAAAGACAGAGAGAGAGGATGGGCGAAACAAGCTGTGTTTGTGTGTGTGTGAGGGTAATGACATGGGAGCACAAAAAGATCAGCATGAAAAGTGAGTTGATCCTGGCTGAGGAGGACAGAAATACCACAAAAGATGTTTTTTTTTATATAAGAAAAATAAGCCCACAATCCTCCCACGCTGAAGTGACACATTTATCCTTTTCTCTCCTATTCCCTCCTGAAGCCCAGGCAGCTGTGGTCAAACTTAGGTCAATAAAATGTCCGTCCGTCCATTGAGTTGCCACATTTATCAAAAGATGAAAGTTTGTCTTTAAAAAGGAAGAGATAGAATTCAGCGGGGAGAGAGTGGGCCCTTTCTGGGAGGCATGCAGGAAATTAATCAAGGAAATGGGGTTTTTTGGTGTGCCTATATCACATCTAATCTATCCTTTGTCCACATGTAGCCGGCTCCAAGCCTCACCAATCAAGAGCGACACGCTGGCTTTATGAAAAGCCACTTGTTCCCTGCATAATTGGGGGGTCTCATTGCTGAGTTAAATGGGAGGTGGGGGCGGAGGGAGGGGCAGTCTTGTTTGCCCATGTAAAGTGTGATCCAGATAATAGCATTCTCATCAAAGGCGGCAATTACATTCATTACAACGGCGCGAGGCGCGCCTGCAAGGAAATTAAGTGGTGAGAGGAAAGAAAAGCTTAATATATACCTCCTTTATCCTATCCCCCACCTCTCAGTTCTTTTTCAAATGCTCCTCGTGGAGCGGCAGACCTCGAGAAAGAAACAGTCTCAGTCGGAGAAGAATAAATCTTGTCAAAGTCCCCCTTCACCTTTCTGCCTCCAAGAGGCTCCTGTCTGCCGTTACTATGGCTGCACTTGTCTAGGATTAAAAAGCTTTTTCCAGGAGGGTAATCTCTAATGCAGCTTTTACACGAGCCCAACAAATGACACCAAGTCTTTAAAAACTGCTTAAGACCTTCTCTAAATTAAATTCCAATTTCTTTCAGGGAAGGAGGAGCAAATCAATTGTCTTGTGTGGCGTTAAACCACAAACAGCCTGTAAATCAAGCGGTTAAGAGGTGAAGGGAACCTTTTCATTCAGGGGCCTTTTAAATGTGAATCAGAGCAAGTGGATAACACTGCAGCCTTCTCAAGGACAGGTGTTGTCCCAGAGCCTTTTCTGCATGAGCCAGTGTGTATATTCAAACTCGCTCGTATTATTTAGATTAGCCTTGTGGAGGTTTTGAGTTCAAGTCAGGCCTTTACAAAATGTTAAGTATATGAGTAATTGTGTCAATTGTATCAAAATAGACAGAAATTCTGGATTAGCGTGTTTGATTTATATTAAATCCACCGTTTTTTCCACAAAGCTGAAGTCATTTCTATGCAAGTTCCCATCAGTGTGACCATTATTGGGTGTAAATGCCAGCCCCAGTAAGCCCTATTAGAGTATTACCTGCTCTCAGTCTCATTAATAAATGCTCACTGCCCTTTAAAAGAACAGCTTAATATATTGTGCAGTGGACACGTCATTAATGCAAAATTAAGTTTGACCAATTATTTTTAGGCTTAATAAATCTGTCCTCCAAACCACAAAGGCCACATTGGTTCTAACTCCAGGGAAAATGCTCAGTTGGAAATGCAACATAAGATTATTGTTTTAATGATTTATATTCTAGGAATTAAACACAAACCTATTGAAACAAATGAGAGCACAGAGAAGTGTGCACTTTGTCTTTGCAGGCCGACAAATCATTGTGGCTGTGTGTAAATTATTCAACAGGATCTGGCCCCGGTGGAAACCTGAGCATAATTAAATTGCAATAAAATAACATTAGTGTGGACAGGCTGTTAGGAGGTGATGTAATTGGCCGCTCGCTGCGGTCATGGTTCAACTGATGAGGTCGACTGTCGTGTCTTCCACTGTGTCCTGTACATGCTGTCCTAGGGGATTGACAACTGATGCTATAGCTGACTGTACACAGAGCTTTCCATGTCTGTACGGTGATAGCATGATCTATGTAATCTTGATGAGGCAAGGTTAATACTAATGAACAATACTAGCCTGCATATCTAGTGTCATGCGGAGTGTACTTGTGGCTCAAAACAGTGTGGTATTATGGGAAGTACCTGTTTCACCACTGAGACATGTGCGCCATCTAGTGTCCAGATGTTGAACTGCACTCACATGTGGCCAGGCAACCTGTCAAATAATGTTAGAATAGTATGGTAAAATAGTCTATAATTCTCTTGAGTGACACACAAACACAACATACCCATGCTCAGTTACTCTACAGAATATAGTGTAGATACATTTTCAACCAAACATGTGACTCATGTTACAAAGTAAAGAATTCACAGGTTTACATTACTGATGTAATACTATTGCTCTGACAGTAGCAGTTGTAAAAGGATACCGCAGCCTCACTCAACTTGGTCGTTTGTCATCTTCTCCTCAGTGGTTTTCCTAGAACTTTGACACAAATGGGGCAATGTGATCTCCACCAAGCGCTTACTGGTAAATTATTGATTGTGATAAAACATGAATGAGTCAATAGCTTTTGAAAGTAATGCAATTGTTGTGCCTCATTTGCCACCTACGCATAATTGCGAGCTGTACATCTGAAAGTGTGTCATGTCACTGCTATCAGTTAACGTCATTAGCTTGGTGGCAAGAGATGCCACTGTGCTGGGATAACAAAGTGCATTGTTGAAGGTGTGTTTTTTAATCACTAATACCCAAGTGAAAAAGATATTGTAGCAAACAAGTTCATGAAGGAACTTGTTTAAGCCTATAACTGAACAGTTAAAAGCTGATACTGAACACCAACTCACTGGTAGGACCTCATTGTAAGGGCTGTGCTAATCAAAAATTGTGCTCAAATCAGATTTTGAGATACAAGTTTTGTTGTCTTAATATTAAACCTGCAGTAGGCAGAATATTTTTGGCATCATTGGGAAAAAAATTCCATAATAACCTTTCAGCGTATTGTAATTCAAGTGTTCTGAGAGAAAACTAGACTTCCACACCTCCTCATGGCTCTGTTTTCAGGCTTTAAAAAATCTAGACCTTGACGGGAGACTTTGGCCAATCACAGGTCATTTCAGAGAGAGAGAGCGTTCCTATTGGCTGTTCATTCAACGGAGGCAGCTGTCAATCACTCACGAACTCCGATCAAACGAGGCAGCTCTGATCAAATATGAATCAATACTCTGTCACTGTAATGTCTATTTCTCGCCTCAAATGTTTTGATGAGAAAGTGTGCTCCGGCTGGTGGGTGGTGCTTGGTATTTCCTCAACTTATCTCAACATGGCTGCCGGGTCACAAACTTTCTCATTTTACAGCTAAACAGTACACTACAAGATGACATTTTGTGCGAGAAATAGTCATTACAGTAACAGAATATTGATTCATATTTGATCAGCGCTGCCTAGTTTGACCGTTTGATCAGAGTTTGCGAGTTATTGACAGCTGCTCATAGATGGCAAGGCTCCAGCTCGGCTCGGATTGGTTGTTTTCCTCCGGTCTGGGAAATCTAGCAGATGCAATTAAGAGCACTGGAAGACACAGAGGCATATGATTTTTTTTTTTTTTCAGATTACCTGTCTCATGCACTAGTGACCGTTTTATAAAAATAACTTTTTCTAAATCACATTTGCAACAAATCTACCAACTGCAGCTTTAAGTTTGTTGTCTTAATATTATTTCTGAAAATAAGCAGAAAAAAACATTTGAACATAGCTGTAACTTTCAAGGATGTTAAAATGATCTCCTCTGATAACGGTTCTCTTTAGCTAGTAAAGTTTGTTTGTATGTTTGGAAAGCCCTTCTTCACATTTTTTTTAAAAACATGCATTTAAAATGAGCAGCCTACCTTCATTCGACGCCTAATAATGCAATAATGGAAGTGTAACTCCCAAACATGAGTCCTGTATGTATTATTCCCTTTGTTTGTGGGTCTGACTGTGTACATACGATACGATACGATAATACAATAATACGATACGATAATACTTTATTGTCTGACAGGTCTGAAATTTGTTTTGCATCACAGCAGCTCCATTTGGAACATCACAGAAAGGAAAAAAGACAAGAAACAAGGATGCATACATTTTACATTACAATCACAGAAGACGATATTCAGGGCCCTTCAACGTACATTTGATCTGGGATTAGGCTCCATATACAGCTCTGGAAAAAATTAAGAGACCACTTAAAAATTATCAGTTTCTCTGGTTTTGCTATTTATTTGTATGTGTTTGAGTAAAATTAAAATGTTTGTTATATTCTATAAACTACTGACAACATTTCTCCCAAATTTCAAATAAAAATATTGTCATTTAGAGCATTTATTTGCAGAAACTTACAAACTGGTCAAAATAACAAAAAAGATGCAGTGTTTTCAGATCTGGAATAATGCAAAGAAAACAAGTTCATATTCATTTTTAAACAACACAATACTAATGTTTTAACGTAGGAAGAGTTCAGAAATCAATATTTGGTGGAATAACCTTGATTTACAATCACAGCTTTCATGCGTCTTGGTCAATGTTCCCGAACTCTGAGGAGTGTTTTTTCCAGCAGGACAATGCTCCATGCCACACAGCCAGGTCAGTGAAGGTGTGGATGGAGGACCACCAGATCAGGACCCTGTCATGGCCAGCCCAATCTCCAGACCTGAATCCCATTGAAAACCTCTGGAATGTGATCAAGAAGAAGGTGGATGGTCACAAGCCTTCAAACAAAGCCCAGCTGCTTGAATTTTTGCGCCAGGAGTGGCATAAAGTCACCCAACAGTAATGGGAAAGACTGGTGGAGAGCATGCCAAAACGCATGAAAGCTGTGATTGTAAATCAAGGTTATTCCACCAAATATTGATTTCTGAACTCTTCCTAAGTTAAAACATTAGTATTGTGTTGTTTAAAAATGAATATGAACTTGTTTTTGTTTGCATTATTCCAGATCTGAAAACACTGCATCTTTTTTGTTATTTTGACCAGTTGTCATTTTCTGCAAATAAATGCTCTAAATGACAATATTTTGATTTGAAATTTGGGAGAAATGTTGTCAGTAGTTTATAGAATAAAAACAAAAATGTAATTTTACTCAAATACATACCAATAAATAGTAAAACCAGAGAAACTGATAATTTTGAAGTGGTCTCTTAATTTTTTCCAGGGCTGTAGTTTTAGGATTGACTGGTGTACAAACGAGTGCTTCAGTCTAACCTCATTAAATCGTGGAACCACATGCTCATATGTTGTTGATATGTGTATAACCTTGGAAAAACATCAATAAAAGTGGAAAAAAAATAAATAATAATAATAATGTTTTGTCGATTTCATAATATTGAGGTTCCTGTATTTACTATTATTATGAGTAGGAACCTTTCTTCGGTGGATTGAGGCTGAGGGCGGGGACGGTTTTCACGGCTACACACTCAATGAACTTTCACCCCTCCAACTGGTGTATTGTTGTGATTGAACAGGTTGTCTCTGCGTGTGATAGCAGCTCAGTGACTCGACGGAGAGAAACATTAACAACTAGTGCTTCTTGAGGATTTACTGAAACGCGTACAGACGATGTAAACAACGAGCAGCGCTGCTGACAAAGATGCTTCCTCCTCCAAGATAAGCTAAAGTGAGCTGTGAGGCTAAAGCAGAGTACGTAGCTGTGGTAACAACATGACGGCGATGAGGAGCGCTGTGTAGCAGCAGACCAGACAGCAGAGCTGCTTCTCACTCATCCAGGAGATCATCCTGTCTTTGTGTCTGGATACACTCAACCCAGCTGGTTGCATTCAATCCACAAGTTATCTTCTCAGAGGTGAGTCTAACATCAGTAATAACGTAGATGATGGTGATACTTGTGAGTTTTTCTAATCTGGTTATGTGTTTTTATCGTATCTTCAGTAATTCAAGTCAGTAGTGTTGGACTTTCTCTTCAAATGGGTGAGGAAAAGCCGGACACGCTTGACTTTGTGAAGGATTTCCAGGAGTACCTGAGCCAGCAGACTCAGCATGTCAACATGATATCAGGCTCCGTCAGCGGCGTCAAGGAGGCGGACGAGCTGCCACCAGGTAAACAGTGGAGCTGTGTGTCATTTACAACCTTTCTGTGCAAAATCAGCAGCTTTTTAAGGGTCTGGATTGTGCTGCAATTTGAGTTTAAAGGTCCCATATCGTGCTCATTTTCAGGTTCATACATTAATGTTGTGTTTCTACTAGAATATGTTTGCATGCTGTAATGTTAAAAAAAAACATTTTATTTTCCTCGTACTGTCTGTTTGAATATACCTGTATTCATTTCAACGGCATTGCGTTGCTAGGCAACAGTTTGGGTCCATGTTCACTTCCTGTCAGCTGATGTTATTTACATACACTGCAACCAGGAAATAAACTGGGGACACATTTAGAATATTTACGTTTAAAACTGTGTAATGAGGGCGGCTGTGGCTCAGAGGGTAGAGCAGGTTGTCCACCAATCGGAAGGTCGGTGGTTCGATCCCCGGCTGCTCCGGGTCACATGTCGATGTGTCCTTGAGCAAGACACTTAACCCCAAATTGCTCCCGCAGGCATAGCCATCGGTGTGTGAATGAGTATTTAGATTAAATCCTGATGGGCAAAGTTGGCACCTTAGTAGCCTCTGCCATCAGTGTATGAATGTGTGTGTGAATGGGTGAATACTGACATGTAGTGTAAAGCGCTTTGAGTGGTCGGAAGACTAGAAAAGCGCTATATAAGTCCAAGTCCATTTAATGGTCTAAATATTTTATACTCGTGACATCACAAATGGACAGAAATCCTGACGGCTTGTTTCAAACGCACAATTTCTAAATATGGGCTGTGTGTATTTCTCCGTATATTGAGCGTTTTGATAGTTCATCAGTATTTATAAAGCACTTAAACCTTCTAAAAAAATATAAAAGACCTGAAAATCTCACTTTTTACAATATTGGACCTTTAAGTTTAAGACAAACTGCTGACAGATGCACCTATAAGTATTATCTGATATCTGATTTCAGATATTTAACAAAATTTGCAATTGGGCATGGTCATCCTTCAATAACTCTGTGATAAATCAGTTTGTTAAATGATTGGTCGTTTTGTTTTAATATCACTTTCCTTTTTGTATTGCATAGTATTTTGAAGGTCGACAAGTGGAATTTCATTCATTCTCACTGTGCAATATCATTTTCCACTTGTGCAATTTTGTTAATAGTCTGTTTATTGTCAGTACTGTATATACTGCTCCTATTGTTATACTTCCTTCTATTTAAATGGTTCATATTTTGTTACACTTTGTTTAGCTCTTTTTTTACTGTGTTAGCTGATGCATCTTGTTTTTTTGCACTATCCCCTTTGCTGCTGTGAACAGCAAATTTCCCCACTGCGGGACTAATAAAAGAATATCTTATCTTATCTTATCTTATATTACCACTCATTGTCTGCAGTTCAGTACAAATGTAACTGAAGGTTTGGGCTACGTGTTACTTTATTTTTTTAATGGAATGCCACTTGTTAATGAGATAAATATCTATCCCTCCTGAATATTTTTTTTCCTTAGTAAAGTATAATCAGAATCATTTCATTTTATGAATTCTAAGTCCTGCTAATGTTCCCGTATGCAGACTGCAGTCAGAATGGACTGGATCACCCCTCAGTGGACATGTCACTGGAGGACAACTCAGGGATCCTGGTGGATGGTTTTGAGAGGACCTACGACGGCAAGCTCAAATGCCGCTACTGCAACTATGCCACCAGAGGCACGGCAAGACTCATTGAGCACATCCGAATTCACACAGGTAAGTATTAATAGTTCATTTTCAGGGGATGACATGTTGACATTGTTTTGTTATTCAGCCTGTTTTCCTCAATTAAACAGGAGAGAAACCTCACCGCTGCCACCTCTGCCCATTTGCTTCGGCCTACGAGCGCCACCTGGAGGCCCACATGCGATCGCACACGGGCGAGAAGCCTTATAAGTGCGAGCTGTGCTCCTTCCGCTGCAGCGATCGCAGCAACTTGTCGCACCATCGCCGTCGACGCCACAAACTCCTGCCGATGAAAGGCGCCCGCTCGCTTTCCCACAAGAAGATGCTGAGTGTTTTGCAGAAGAAGGCCAGCTCGCTGGGCTACGGCCGCCGACTCCTCATCAACTTCAGCCCCCCTTCTATGGTGGTGCACAAGGCGGACAATGTGAACGACTTCTCCCACGAGCTGCCCCACTTACGCCAGGAGACGTATGATAATCAGGGTCGCGCGGTCGAGGAAGGGCACTCCACAAATCAAAATCACCATCACCACGATATGGTTATGGATAACCCCCTGAATCAGCTGTCCACCCTGGCGGGCCAGTTGGCCAGCCTCCCTTCAGAGTCCCAGAACCAGACTCAACCTCCCATGTCTCCAGGAGCAGAGTCTATCGTCGACGAGAAGCCCTTCCTCATCCAGCAGCCGCACCCTGCCACAGCTCCGGTGGCTGTCTCAGCCAGCATGGTTCATGCCTCCTCCTCTTCCCCAATCACTCCAGAGCCGCGGGCTCCTCCTCACAGCAGTTGCAGCCCTGGAGGGGGACCCTGCAGCGAGCACAGCGGGCGCACCAGTACCCCTAGCATCTCCAACAGCCAACCCAGTACGCCGGCCCCAGGCCTGTCCGTCCCACTCCAGGACCCCCACATGCTGCACCACTGCCAGCACTGTGACATCTACTTCCCCGACAACATCCTCTACACCATCCACATGGGCTGCCACGGCTACGAGAACCCATTCCAGTGCAACATCTGCGGCCACAAGTGCAAGAGCAAGTACGACTTTGCCTGCCACTTTGCCCGCGGGCAGCACAAGTGACGGGCGAATGAGGAAAACTTTGAAAGGACTTTTAACGGACAGCCTTGTTTTATTAATTCCATAGTAATTTTATTTATTGGTCTTTTACTTGGCCTTGATGTAGCCTGTAGCCTTTGAAAGTTGTACTTATAAAATGTCAACATTCAGATGGTTTCATTTTGTATAATTAAAGGTGCCCATTCAAGTGTATTATAAAGGGATGATCAGTGTTTTCAACAGGTTGAGAATTTATTTGGGGTGTCATCACAGAAAATCAGATCTCAGAAAAACAACTTCCCTACTTAGCCAAACTTATTAACCTTATTTATTACACGGCTTTGTTGAATACTCAATTCTGATTGGTCAATCACGGCGTTCTACAGTCTGTTATTTCTTTATAGCAGACCGTTGCTATGAATAGCAGACCGTTGCTATGGGCGCAGTTCTGATGTCGGACTCTACCGGACCGTTTTTGTGTCAAAATATTGATTTCTTAAGCAAGTAGCCGTGTAATAAGCGGGATAATGTACAGCTAGCGGGTCATCGTTGTGAAATAAACCCCTTCAGGGCGATTGAAGACCCCTCTGCATCGCCTTGTCGGGTTTATTTCACAACAATGAAATAAAGGCCCTTAATGTAATAGGTTACTAAATTCACAATACTCCTTGAATTTTGTTTGCCTGTTGGGTTTGCTTTTTGAAAAGACGTAGCTCAAAAATTGATTTCTGTTCATACGTCGGAGCTTCTCTTCAGTATGTGAGTTTAACATTTCAAATTTGTCTTTCAAATGCAACACCATGCAACACTAAGGTGGCAAAATCAAATAGGTACAATTGTATACAGTTTATATGGCCTCATATCGGGCTGAGGTGAATGACAACCAGTGGCTACTGGAAGGAATTCATTCAGCAATCTAAAAACAACTTGTGAATTACCTCAGAAAATAGTCAATACTAATGTTGCACATACAGAACGTGTTGTGAAGTAGAATGACTAACAGAATACAGGTGTGATCCTTTTCAGTAAAGTGATAACACTCATGCTACTCACACAGCAAATCGTCTCTCACTCTCAAAAGCATGTCCCTTTATCAAAAAGACAGGAAACCAAATAAATTCTCAACCCTCCTGGATCTCTATCTACAGATTACTCTGATGATACCGACACAGGAGTGAAACTGTTGGCCTAGAGTGATCTTACTTAAGCCTTGTTGAAATTATTTCAGTGCTTGGTGCATTACTACTATTTCTTTGCAGTGCCTGACATAGTCACTTTCTTGTGTGTCCAAGATAGAGAGGACTGTTACTTTGAAGATGAATAGATATTATTTACAATATCCTCTTCCTACTGTAATGAATAGGCCCAGAACCTTAGAAGAAAACATTTTGGCCGTTGTGGTAGCCATGATTTTTTTTAGGGATGCACCGATCCGACTTGTTCAGCCCCCATACAGATACGTGGGCTTTGGATATTGGCCAATACCGAGTACCGATCTAATACCATAATAATAATGAATTAATAGTCTGTATGCCTCACTGTGTGGAAGTGACTGGGATCATCCTATTCTGTCAAAGGCAGCATCAGGCTGGACTTAAACATTGTTTTCCTAACTTTGTAAAACAAAATGTATCAAATACATCGATATACATTTTTAGTATTGTAATTACTATTATTCAAATAATAAACCGTACACCAGCAACTTGGTAAAAAAAAAAAAAATTCAAAATTAACAAGAATTACAATTCAAGTGTGGAGATTTTTAATGCAGCCACAAACTGGTTGAAACTTAAAAATAAATCCAAATTCCAGTATATAATGTATATATATATATTTCAGAATTGAAATGAATAGATTGGCCCCATTTTCACCGATACCGGATCCAGCTATTTGAGTCAGTATCGTCCCGATATCTGATCTGGTATCGGTATCGGTGCATCCCTAATTTTGTTTTTGCCAAAATTCTGCTCCATGAATGCTGCTAAGAAACTTTCGAATCAAAACTATATGGATGGCATCCACAGTAAAACCTGGCCAAACTATATATCTCTATGTTTTTTGGTCAGCCAGCTCAGTTGTCAAACTAGATTTTGTAGAAGCCGGGTTGTTTTGAAGTTCCTTCACACAGTGCCCTTCCTAGACCAGCATAATGGTAACTTCACTCGTTTTGTTAAAAGGGTTTTGCCTATCCTTTTAATCACATCATATCACGTTCTGATGTTTTGATATTGTATGAAGTCACTTTGATATCCAGTATCTCCGTGTTTAGGACAGAATCACCAAGTCTTGTGTCTCATGTGAACACTTTTTTTCAGAATTGCCACGTAGCACCGGGGATGCCACGTTTTTAGCCTTTGTGATAACACACGCTGAGACTCCCCCGTTCGTCTGATGGATCCCAGTGCTTTTCTGAATATTTACTGAGTATTGTATTCTGAGTCGTTGAATAGATGTTCAGTGTCAAAAAAGCAAAATCATCAAGTAAAGACTGCTACTTTAGCAAGATTGTTCTTTGTCTTGGGTACTGTTGTCTGTTGCTTAGCAACATGCGTGGAGAACATAGTTACTGTTGTTAGGACCACATCCTTGTTGCCATGCTTACCAGTAACAGGGGCATCCAGTAATGACTGCCTTATGTTCTCTCAGTGTGTCGTAGGTTCATAGGTAACGGTGAATGTTGCAGCCTGTTGGCGATCACTCTCTCCCTCTGGGATGGCAAATCATTTTATCGTGAGATGATTAATCTTACTAATTTATAAGTAAAGTGTTTTATAACTGAGTTTCACTTTGTCTTTTGTCTTCATTTTTCTCCATCTTCTTTGCATTCAAGAGCAGAAATCAATAACTGATATTTGTATTTGTTAATATTTCATGTTCTTTTAAGAGTGATGTAATGAAACACACAAACACAGATTGTCTTTTGAGGATGCTTTTAATCAAGTATTGAGATAAAGAGAAAAGGAATAGATAGTATGATTAAATGTCATAATGAGCTGTAATGAAGAAGATTGAAGCTGCTTATTGCAGAATCAAGTTAAGCCTTATCCTGCTTTGGAGTCTCTTCTTCCTTTTTTTCAGGCTCTGGCGAAGAGAAATAGTGAAATTAGTTTTATTGTATTGTTTTCTTTTCTTACTGCTAACCTAATATAAGTCTTCACTTCATCCACTATTGGTATCACAACCAGGTACAAATGGCTACAGACCTTTGAGTTGGATGGGACCCAGGACCAGAGTTTCGCTGTCGTGTTCAGACCCCAGGTCTCTGGCCACACGTCTGTTGCAGCCACGGCGGCAGCGGGAATTGTAGTCGGAGGCCTGGCATACCAGGACCTTGCACTGGATGTACACCGACTCTGTGGCTCGCAGGAACTGGAAGGCCTTAAATGTGAAACGGGCGAAGGCATTGGTGCCAGAGCTGTAGGCCCGGTAGGTGTTGTCCGCAGAACATCTAAAGGTGAAACAGAGACAGTGTTACTGGACAGTACTAGTGCTGTGAATATGTGAGGTTAACAGAAGAGCATAGTCTTTATCCTTATATTTGTCAGTGGTAAAAAGGAAGTATTCAGATGCCTTACTTAATACCACAATGCAAAAATACTCCATTACAAGTAAAACTCCCATAATCAAAGTCATACTTAATATTATATTGTAGTTCTTTGGACTTTACAAGGGAAGTTTCTCTTTGGTAAAACTGCTAATAACCCATAGACACCTGAAAAGTGACAAGAGGCCACAACTGCTTTTATTTATTTAATTATTTTATTTAACCAGCAGTAAAGACTCCTTGAGATTAAAAATCTCTTTTTCAAGAGTGTCCTGGTCAAGATAGGCAGCAGCACTGTTAAACAGTTGCAGACATAAAACAAACAACAATTTAAAATGAAGGCAAAGAGCAAATTACAGAATCTTAAGGTATCAAAACAAACATTCATCTTCATTCAAAAGATCTACAGCCAGATATGCTTGCTTCAAGTTCCAAGTCCTTTAGAAGCACTTTATAGACATTCAATGAGAAGAGGGAGCAGCATACTTGAATGTCCTTTTTCCCAGTTCAGTACGAACTTTGGGGACAGTTAACAGGATTAAATCCTGGGAGCGAAGACAGTAGCTTCCCGTACTTTTTTCGAAGGATGTAAATTCGTTGGTAAGATGAAGCAGACCAAGAATAGCCTTATAAATAAGATTATGCCAGTGGTTCGGTTTACGGCTGGACAAGGCAACCCCGAGCACACAAAGAGCAATGGTGTGTAAGGGCTTTAAAATTCGTAATAAATCTCAGCGCTCCAGTGCTGCTGACAGTATCCAGCGTGTGTAGGCTTTGAGAAGATGCATGCATGTATATAACATCCCCATAGTCCAGCACAGACATAAAGGTGTCAGCGACGAGTCTCTTTTTGGCCTCGAAGGAAAAGCAAGACTTGTTTCTAAAATAAAACCCCAAGTTTTTTCATTAGCTGCTGAATGTGAGGCTTAAAAACACTGAGAATCATCAATAACAATTCCAAGATACTTGTAGCCCTTCTTCTGTGATTTATAATCTTAATCTGTAAAGGAACTAGTGACTATAGCTTTAAAATAAATGGAGTAGAGTAAAAAATGCAATATTTCCATCTGAAATGTAGTGGAATATAAAGTAGCAGAAAATGGAAATACTCAAGCACCTCAAAATTGTACTTACTTAATTATACTTAAGTACAATTCTTCAGTAAATGTACTTAGTTACTTTCCACTGATGATATTTGGTGGTATTCACTGTTTCAGCATTAATCACACAAATCCACCTGTTCTTATTGTTGTTCTTAACAGGCACAGGAACCCAGTGCAGGTGAGTTACTTAATCTAACGATCACTGCTTGTGGGGAGCAACGAAGCAAAGCACACTCTCATCTTACCCGTTGCGGACCAGGTAGTAAGGTCTGGTGTGGAAATCATGGGGCGATGGTGAGGTCACACAGGTGTCAAGAAAGAGGACCAGGGAGCTGTCACCCCTCCTCAGGTCCACTTGGACATACAAGTTCTGGTTGAGTGTCACCTCGTAAGGGACTTGAGTCACCTGAGAGTGTAAAAGCAAAACGTCAGCATGGCATGTAAGTCTTTGCAGTAGGGATTTTCTGCACAAACACCTGGATGCACCTGGTAGTAGAAGCCGCTGGATGTGTAGAAGTCCATGCTGGTATTGAATCTGCCTGTGCCTGTAATGCTGCTGTTGTCATGATGACGGACAACGTACATGATCTGGGCCACTGAGTCCTGCTCCATCCGACAGCCCACGTTCAACTTAAGGTGAGACTGGCGTGTGATCTCTCCGGAGCTGGAGGTGTAGGCACGGATGGTGTTGGTGTACACAACTCTGCCATTCTCAAACTGTTCAAGGTAGGATATGTTGGAAAAAGGTCACACTCTCTCTCTTCTTACCATCATAGTAATTTGTATCAGGAAGTACGGTATGTTGTTAATGTTTTCCAGAAGGTGAGGAGTTGTCTACCTTTCGAACATTGCCACAAGTGTTCATGGGGAAGTTGAAGACCACCTGATACCTGGAAACCTGGGGTCTGCAGTGCGGGTCATTCAGGTACAGACTCTGGCCGTCGTAGCCGAGAGAGCTCAGGTAAGTCCTCTCGATCACAATGTTCATGTTGTCTGAGGAACAGTCCACTCGACCTGACAAAGGACAAGATATTTACAACAGCTTGAATTACTTTTAGGATGAAGGTGTAAGATTACACAATGTTTAAATTTTTAGCCATGCCAGTGGTTTGGTTCTAGGATCGGTCGGTTGGGTTGTCCACCACTTTGGTCCAGACTGAAACATCTCAACAAGTATTGAAAGGATTACCGTGAACTTTTTGGTGAGGTTGACATTTGTGGTTTTGAATGAAATGCCTTGACATCTATTGGATGGATTGCAATGAAATTTGGTACTAACATTCATGTCCCCATCAGGATGAATTACAGTAACTCATTTGGCGAACGTGGTGAACATGCTTAAACATTGTCATTGTGAGCATGTTACCATTCTGACGTTCACATTTAGCGCAAAGCACCGCTGCGCCTAAGTACAACCTCACAGAGCTGCTAGTGTGGCTGTAGATTCGTAATCTTGTGGTTTGATTTACCACCTGGCAAAAGAGGAAATGGGATGTAGGCTACTATTAGAAAGGAGTTTAAACTCTGGAATAGTGTGCAACATTTCAGTGGATTTATCTGCAGAAATGGAATACCACGGTTTTGCACTCGGCAGCTCCCGTTACCGCAGTCTTGGAAAGGGAGGAGTGAGCGGAGGGGTACTTAGTTGGCCGCAATCTGTAATGCTGCCAAATCCTATTCACTGTACCTTTTAAAGGGGTAATGATTGTTTTGCTCTTCAGTTAATTTGGAGGAATCAAAAGAGACGGATTAAAAAACAGAATGGCCAAAATCGAAGCAGCAGAGGTCCCTGGTATGCGAACAAAGTTCCAAAAATGATGGAACCTACATCACCACCAATGCAACCAATACCATCTTTTTGTTAGACCCTCCCTATTAAATCTACCATACATGTACCTGAGCTTGGTGACAGAGAGCTAATGTAGTCAGCACTGAACCCTCGGCCGACCACAGAACCATCAGTCCGGAAGAGCACAGTCAAGTAGTTGGAGGTGGAGTAGAAAGTACTCAGACTGTTGTTGCACACTTTCCCAAGATATCGTGAGCCAGTAGACGGCCCATCGTAGATTCCAATATAGTCACAGGAGCAGCAGTTCTCCAATCTGTTTTATTAAAAAGATCATAAAAAACATAAATTACTAACTTATTGAAGCAAATCTCCTAAAATATTTCCATTGTGTCTTTTGGTGCCTTCAAATGGGGTCAGAAATGGCGGAAGCCATGGAAGTTAATTATTCGGTACACAATAAGTTAATATATTGTAATTTTAGTTGTATATCTTTTTCTTCGCAATTTTATAATAGGTTTGAGGTAGATGTTGATATTTCCAGAAGCCTCATCTTTTTACGTCCTTATGCGTTTGCATTTACTACATTATGTTACCCACTTGCAACAGTAACGTTAACATTGCCGTTGCTTAGCAGCGGTGTTCTCACGAATTAACAACTTGAACGCCAAGCATATTGGGTACACGACTTCCCATGTTGTAAATACGAGTTCACGAGTTTCATTTGAAGGCACCAATTGATGATTATCAATTTAGAGTCCTCCACAACTTAATAATGTTCTCGATTACTGTATGTAATTTCTGTCATCACATAATTTCACCATTTGTAATTCACATAACAATGCTGCTAATTTATACGAAAGATCTCCAAAAAGCAGCCTATTGTTCACTCACTGCAGGTACGTGAATGACAGGAAGATTCTTTGGTCATACGCAGCCCTGAGCTGCCAGACACAGTAGGCGTTGTCTTGGTAGTGGTTGGGGTGGTTCGGGCTGGAGAAGGTACCAGAGCCAAACAGATGGCCTCCACAGGGGTTTGCTAAAGGTGGACAACATAACAGGAGTGTCATGGCAGCAAATTATATTTGCAGCAGGCTCATGTTGCATACTGAGGATCCTACCTGTGGCTGGAGGGTTAGTTGTGGTTGGAATGTTAGTTGTGACTTGGCAGTAGGCTGTTGGGAAAAAAAAACATGGGTTTCAGTATCACTTTTTGGTGGAAACTGTGATCAAAGTTTTCTGAGCTTTGAGTGACACGATACGTACAGTAGTAGTCGTTACAACAGTTGCCATAGTATCGGCAAGAGCTTGAGCAGGAGCAGCTTCCCATGCTATATCCGCAGTTGTAACGACATGAGGGCTGATCTGAGAGACACGGGAGAGTACAGTAGAAAGACATTTCAGTAATCTGTCCTGCTAGCTGAATAAATGATGGGCCGGTTTATTCCCATATACTCTAGAGAGGTTTTCATACCTGTGGTTGGTGCGACGGTTGAAGTACGGCTGCAGTAAGCTACATGACAAAGAGAGGAGAATAAAATTATTACAATCTTTTACACCTTATTACTGATACACCTGTTGTTTGTTCTGCAACTGTGAACAAAAAAAAATTAATTCCACCATGTCCATATTGTTATCCAGTCAGTTTGCAGTTGTTTTAAATCAGCAGCAAGTAGAATTGGAGCAAATATGATTAAAAAAAGTTATTTTTATAAAACAGTCACTATATCCTGACAGTAGTGCATGAGACAGATAATCTAAATCATGTGCCTATGTGTCCTCCGGTGCTCCTAGTGGCATCTGCAAGATTTCCCAGACCGGAGGAAAACAACCAATCAGAGCCGAGCTGGAGCCTTGCCGTCTCTCAGAACACTTGAATTACAATATGCTGAAAGGTTATTATGGAATTGTTGCCCAATGATGCCAAAAATATTCTGCCTACTGCAGGTTTAACTAATGTCCCTTTGGTTTAGCGTTCAGATAGATCTCCCACTGTGTGTCCTCACCCTAACATCCTGTTTCAACAGGAAATACATCATACTAAGAGGAGTAGAAGATTGTATCGCTGTATAGTCAATTTCTATGGAAACGTTAGATAATAATTCTATGAATTAATTTATGAAGGTCTTGGTTGAGGAATAATATCAGTGCATTTTAATGTGATGCAAGATGCTTTTCGTTATAAATTGTGATCATAGTGTGCAGCGGCTTCTCTGCTGAGCTTTGAGTGACACAATACGTACAGTAGTAGTCGTAACAACAGTTGCCATAGTATCGGCAAGAGCTTGAGCAGGAGCAGCTTCCCATGTTCCCTCCGCAGTTGTAACGACATGAGGGCTGACCTGAGAGACACGGGAGAGTACAGCAGAAAGACATTTCAGTAATCTGTCCTGCTAGCTGAATAAATGATGGGCTGGTTTATTCCCATATACTCTAGAGAGGTTTTCATACCTGTGGTTGGTGCGACGGTTGAGCTGCAGTAAGCTACATGACAAAGAGAGGAGAATGAAATTATTACAATCTTTTACACCTTATTACTGATACACCTGTTGTTTGTTCTGCAACTGTGAACAAAAAAATATGATCCCACCATGTTCATATTGTTATACAGTCAACTTGCAGTTGTTTTAAAGCAGCAGTCGGTGGAAATGGAGCAATATGATTAAAAAAGGTTATTTTTATAAAACGGTCACTATATCCTGACAGTAGTGCATGAGACAGGTAATCTGAAAAAAATCATGTGCCTCTGTGTCCTCCAGTGCTCCTAATGGCATCTGCAAGATTTCACAGACCGGAAGAAAACAACCAATCAGAGCCGAGCTGGAGCCTGCCGTCTCTCAGAACACTTGAATTACAATATGCTGAAAGGTTATTATGGAATTGTTGCCCAATGATGCCAAAAATATTCTGCCTACTGCAGGTTTAACTAATGTCCCTTTGGTTTAGCATTCAGAAAGATCTCCCACTGCGTGTCCTCACCCCAACATCCTGTTTCAACAGGAAATACATCATACTAAGAGGAGTAGAAGATTGTATCACTGTACAGTCAATTTCTATGGAAACGTTAGATAATAATTCAATGAATTAATTTATGAAGGTCTTGGTTGAGGAATAATATCAGTGCATTTTAATGTGATGCAAGATGCTTTTCGTTATAAATTGTGATCATAGTGTGCAGCGGCTTCTCTGCTGAGCTTTGAGTGACACAATACGTACAGTAGTAGTCGTAACAACAGTTGCCATAGTATCGGCAAGAGCTTGAGCAGGAGCAGCTTCCCATGCTATATCCGCAGTTGTAACGACATGATGGCTGACCTGAGAGACACGGGAGAGTACAGTAGAGAGACATTTCAGTAATCTGTCCTGCTAGCTGAATAAATGATGGGCTGGTTTATTCCCATATACTCTAGAGAGGTTTTCATACCTGTGGTTGATGCGACGGTTGAGCTGCAGTAAGCTACATGACAAAGAGAGGAGTAAAATTATTACAATCTTTTACACCTTATTACTGATACACCTGTTGTTTGTTCTGCAACTGTGAACAAAAAAAAATTAATTCCACCATGTCCATATTGTTATCCAGTCAGTTTGCAGTTGTTTTAAATCAGCAGCAAGTAGAATTGGAGCAAATATGATTAAAAAAAGTTATTTTTATAAAACAGTCACTATATCCTGACAGTAGTGCATGAGACAGGTAATCTAAATCATGTGCCTGTGTGTCCTCCGGTGCTCCTAGTGGCATCTGCAAGATTTCCCAGACCGGAGGAAAACAACCAATCAGAGCCGAGCTGGAGCCTGCCGTCTCTCAGAACACTTGAATTACAATATGCTGAAAGGTTATTATGGAATTGTTGCCCAATGATGCCAAAAATATTCTGCCTACTGCAGGTTTAACTAATGTCCCTTTGGTTTAGCATTCAGAAAGATCTCCCACTGCGTGTCCCCACCCCAACATCCTGTTTCAACAGGAAATACATCATACTAAGAGGAGTAGAAGATTGTATCACTGTACAGTCAATTTCTATGGAAACGTTAGATAATAATTCAATGAATTAATTTATGAAGGTCTTGGTTGAGGAATAATATCAGTACATTTTAATGTGATGCAAGATGCTTTTCGTTATAAATTGTGATCATAGTGTGCAGCGGCTTCTCTGCTGAGCTTTGAGTGACACAATACGTACAGTAGTAGTCGTAACAACAGTTGCCATAGTATCGGCAAGAGCTTGAGCAGGAGCAGCTTCCCATGCTATATCCGCAGTTGTAACGACATGAGGGCTGACCTGAGAGACACGGGAGAGTACAGTAGAAAGACATTTCAGTAATCTGTCCTGCTAGCTGAATAAATGATGGGCTGGTTTATTCCCATATACTCTAGAGAGGTTTTCATACCTGTGGTTGATGCGACGGTTGAGCTGCAGTAAGCTACATGACAAAGAGAGGAGAATCAAATTATTACAATCTTTTACACCTTATTACTGATACACCTGTTGTTTGTTCTGCAACTGTGAACAAAAAAAATTAATTCCACCATGTCCATATTGTTATCCAGTCAGTTTGCAGTTGTTTTAAATCAGCAGCAAGTAGAATTGGAGCAAATATGATTAAAAAAAGTTATTTTTATAAAACAGTCACTATATCCTGACAGTAGTGCATGAGACAGGTAATCTAAATCATGTGCCTGTGTGTCCTCCGGTGCTCCTAGTGGCATCTGCAAGATTTCCCAGACCGGAGGAAAACAACCAATCAGAGCCGAGCTGGAGCCTGCCGTCTCTCAGAACACTTGAATTACAATATGCTGAAAGGTTATTATGGAATTGTTGACCAATGATGCCAAAAACATTCTGCCTACTGCAGGTTTAACTAATGTCCCTTTGGTTTAGCGTTCAGAAAGATCTCCCACTGCGTGTCCTCACCCCAACATCCTGTTTCAACAGGAAATACATCATACTAAGAGGAGTAGAAGATTGTATCACTGTATAGTCAATTTCTATGGAAACGTTAGATAATAATTCAGTAAATTAATTTATGAAGGTCTTGGTTGAGGAATAATATTAGTGCATTTCAGTGTGACACAAGATGCTTTTCGGTAGAAGTTGTCATCATAGAATGCAGCGGCTTCTCCACTGAGCTTTGAGGGACATTATACTTACAGTTGTAGTCATAACAACAGTTTCCTTGGTATCTGCAAGAGCTTGTGCAGGAGCAGCTACCCTGGTAACTGCCACAGTTGTTTCGACATGTGTTATAATCTGAGAGAGAGAGAGTATTAAAACGTTTCAGTAATTGTTAATATGTTTTATTCTTCCACATGTAGGTTGTTGAAAGGTTTTCTTACGTGTGGTCGGTCTAACAGGCTGAGTGGTTGGCAGGCAGGTAGCTACATGACATAGGAAAGAGATAATTATAATCTTTTACACCTCTACTTACTGTGTGAAACAAACATTATCACTTGTTCTTTATTCTGCGATTGTAAACAGAAACACACCGTGCCCGTGTGAGCACTGAGGGATTTGACAGACTGATTCCTTCAGCAGGAGAGGGATGCTGAATTGCTATTGATTTGTTAAACTTGACACTTACAGTGGTAGTCATAGCAACAGCTGCCATAGCGTTGACAAGAGCTTGAGCAGGAGCAGCTTCCCATGTTCCAGCCGCATTTGTTATAACACGAGGGCCGAGCTGTGAGACACAGGTTGACGTTTGACATTACAGTATATGTAGGAAGTGTAACATATCAAGTACTTCAAGGTAAATTGTAGTTTAAAGGGTTTTACATACGTGTGACGTGAGGCCTCTGAGTAGTGGTTGGGCAGTAATCTACGATGACAGACGGAGAACAATAAAGTTATTATTATAGTTAGTAATCCTTGTCTTACTGCATAATAAATTATAACACACCTAGTGTTTGTTTTGCAGTCTTAAACAAAAAAAAAAGGACAATGTCATGTATCATTGTCATCGCAGCATTACACTGGAATTTGACTGACTGATTGCTCCAGCGAGATATTTGCTGCAGAGGTTGTTAACGCTGTTGATTTGTTAGACTTGGCACTTACAGTTGTAGTCATAGCAGCAGTTGCCATAGTATTGACAAGAGCTTGAGCAGGAACAGTTTCCCAGGTGCCGGCCGCAGTTGTAACGACATGAGGGCTGATCTGGGAGACAACGTTTACTTTATAGCAAGATTGTGTAAAATGAAAATGTACTTTTTACTTTAATGGAACTTTTACAGAGAGAGAATAATATTACCTGGTTTTAATGCTATAGGCCTTTTTCACAAAAGACATTTTTCACATGTCACAGTAGGAAAATAACAGGTGTAAATAATAAAATGAACCATGACTGAATTCCGTTTAGCTGCTTTGGTTTCAGGGTCCTTGTAACAGTTTTGTGCATAATATAATAAGTTATTACATTATGAGAACATTATTACATTATAAACTGAGCAGAAAAAGGTTAATAATTTAATAAATTCAACGCATAATGTAATAATTTAAATCTAGTAAAAGCTCATAATGTAATAATCAGCACATAATACAAGAAAACCATGAGCGCATAATGTAATAACAGTTTTGTGCATAATGTAATACATTTTTATATTATGAGAACATTATTAAATTATAAACTAAGCGCATAATGTAATAACTTACTACATTATGTATTATTATGTTATTACATTATGCGCTCATGGTTTTCTTATATTATGTGCTGATTATAACATAATGAGCATTTATTACGTTTAAATTATTACATTATTAAACTTTCTTTGTGCTTAGTTTATAATGTATTAATGTTCTCATAATGTAATAACTTTTTACCTTATTCACAAAACTGTTAATTGAATTATTATTATAATTTGTATTATAATTATTATTACATTTAAATTATTACATTATGCACAGTTATTACATTATGAGGTGCTACAACAAGTCAAAATGTTGGCCTATTGAAATCCTAGATATCATTAAAATGGGGACACCGCATATTTTACAAAATACATAAACATCTTCATAATCATTGTGACTTACCCACAACCCAGTAGTCAGCATAAAATCCTCTTCCGCTCTGAATACTATCACTCATGAAGTACACAGTCAAAGCAGAACCGGTGGAGTGGAAGGTGGTACTGTTTGTGCCACACAGTTTCCCCAGAAGCCTGCTACTGGTACTGGGGCCATCGTAGACGTAAACAGCATCATAAACACAAGTTGCATGATACTCTATGCTGTGATAAGGACAAAAGAATAACAGATGTATGAATTTAAGGCTACAGATGACACAGCAACAGTAGTTAGTGATCACAGAGACTCCTACAGCTGCAGAGCATATGCTTACCTCACATTAGAGAAGTGCACCATCACGGTTCCATTGCTTGGTGTGATGTACCATGTACATCTTGCGTAGGTTGGGTATAAGCTTGGATAGTTGGGGCTGGTAAAAGCACCCGTGCTGCCAAATAAACGGCCACCACAGCGTACACCTGAAGAAACACAGGATCATGAAAAAAAAGAAATGACTCATAAAGAATGGAAAAAGAAATGTCTGGCAAGGTAAAATGAAAAGAATACAATTATACAAGTGAGAAACATAGTAATAAATAATAATTTTTTTGTGTGATACAGAGAATTCCAATATTATATTTTGACTAGGGCTGTCAATCCATTAAAATATTGAATTGCAATTAATCACACCTTACAGGTACCATAAAGGGATATTTGCCAAGTATTTAATACTCTTATCAACATGGGAGTGGGTAAATATGCGTACTTCACAATAACACATTAAATGTATTAATGGAAATCAATTAACGGCACAAAACAATGACAAATATCATCCAGAAACCCTCACAGGTACTGCATTTAGCATAAGCCCAACAGGCAACAACAGTGTGCTGACTTGACTATAACTTGCCTCAAACTGCATGTGATTATCATAAAGTGGGCATGTCTGTAAAGGGGAGACTCGTGGGTACCTATAGAACCCATTTTCATTCACATATCTTGAGGTCAGAGGTCAATGGACCCCTTTGAAAACTGCCATGCCAGTTTTTCCTCACCAAAATGTAGCGCAAGTTTGGAGCTTTATTTAGCCTCCTTCCCAACAAGCTAGTATAATGTTGGCTGGTACCAATGTATTCCTTGGGTTTCCTAATTTGATATGATGCCAGTATCTTCACATCAAAACTGATCCCGCTAACCTAAAAATTGCAAGTTGCATTAATGCGTTATTATCGTGTTAACTTTGACAGTCCTAATTTGGATTTATGATGGGTTAGGAAATACACAAACTGCTTATTTTTAATCTAAATGTCAAATTCTTCAATTATGTGAAATAATAAATAAATACATTTAGAAATATATTTAGTTCGAAGAAATTGGGTCTTTAAGGTATCTATGCCAAATACATTTGATTTGTGTGATTATCTCTACTGAAAAAACTTTTACAATGATCCTGTGACAGTGATGCATACAGTCTGACGTCGCCACTTTGTCTCTCCATTAAATAGTGCAGCCTCTGTGTAACATGTAACCAGTGGAAGTATTGTATCGCGATTGCTGGTCTATACCAGACACTTATCAAGAACTATACATGTAAAAACAAAACATTTTGATATTAATTAGATCAAAATCAGAACCATGATCTGAAACTTAAAGGCAAGTATCAACACATTCTGTTACTCAGATCAAAAGACATGTTAGTTATCCTGATAATCAGATCTTTCCACTTTTTAATACACTCAGTAAACAGCTCTGATTTAGCTGAAACTGACTGAAACACACCAATCAAGCTATTCAGATAGAGACAGGGTAAGGCAAACAACATTTTGGATGTACGCAGGACAATTAAAATTAATCCATAGTTGCATTATTTTTTTATTTTAGTGGAAGTTTTTGTACCTGGAGCACCTGATGTTGCTGTTGGATCCATTTCGCCAGTTGTTTGGAAGCGATCAGCACCTGATGTATTATGAGAAAAACAAACAAACAGGACAAAAGGTCAGAGTACATAAGCCACTTAAAGACCAGAGACAGCACGGGTAACAACAGCCAGCCAAAAACCCATAATCCAAAAAACAAAGAGACAAACATAACAATAAGAAAATAGTGGACAATACCTTGCACTCCATGTGAGGCGATCACACCGCAGAGAATCAAGAGAGTCCACATGGCGAATTCGTTCACCTTCCAACCTGCTTCAGATGCTGAATGTTTCAGCTTATATAACCAGACACTTTGATGTAGCACCCATAAAGTTTCTGATGCCACCAATAGTGATAGTGATAGATTACTCATTCATCACTGTGCATGAGAAAAACCACACTTGGTTAACCATCATAAAGCATGCACAAAGATTGTTCAGCTCTATAGCTTCAGGATGTGTTTTAAGATATTTGCTCAAGGCCTACGGTTGAACTTCATGAGGGTTTTTGGGAACTTGCGAGTGAGCAAATAAAAAAATGTCCACTATAATGATCATTCATGTGAAACTGACATCTGCTACGTTAATTGAATATTGTCACCACGAGAATCCTGCTGCACCAGTTGTATTGTTTTAACAGTAAATAGTGTGAACATCGAATGTTTGTACATTAATAATGAAAAACTATAATTCTGATGCAGTTTTGTGTATGTTTAATCCTGTTTTAGCTTATAATTGTCCTGTAAACATGCACACATATACATGTTTATCAGATAATTTAATGATAAATGCAGCTGCAGAATATTCTTCACATTTCTTGGCAAATAATAGCAGCAGTCAAATGCCAAACTTATATACATTCTCGGGCTGTCAATCGATTCAAATATTTAAACGCGATTAATCGCATGATTGTCCATAATTAATCTTGATTAATCACAAATAAATCACATATTTTGTATCTGTTCAAAATGTACCTTAAAGGGAGATTTGTCAGGTATTTAATACTCTTATCAACATGGGAGTGGGCAAATATGCTTGCTTTATGCAAATATATGTTTATATTTATTAGTGGAAATCAATTAACAACACAAAACAATGACAAATATTGACGGGGAAAACCCTCACAGGTACTGCATTTAGCATAAAAAATATGCTCAATCAAAACATTTCAAACTGCAGCCCAACAGGCAACAACAGCTGTCAGTGTGTCAGTGTGCTGACTTGACTATGACTTGCCCCAAAACTGCATGTGATTATCATAAAGTGGGCATGTCTGTAAAGGGGAGACTCGTGGGTACCCATAGAACCCATTTTCATTCACATATCTTGAGGTCAGAGGTCAAGGGACCCCTTTGAAAATGGCAGTTTTCAAAAATGTAGCCTAAGTTTGGGGCACTATTTAGTTTTTTTCTTTAGTTTCTCTGTAGTTTCATATGATACCAATATCATCACTCTAGCTTTAGAACTTAGCCCGCTACAACCTCTGAAGGATCGATTGCGTTAATTAAATGAGTTATTTGCGCTAACGTGTTATTATTGCGTTAACTTTGACAGCCCTAATACATTTATTTTTAACATTTTAGTCACATTTGTCCAGACTGAAATACTTAAACAACTGTTGAATTGATTACCATGACATTTTTAACAGACATTCATGGTGCCCAGAGGATGAATCCTACTGACTTTGGTGACTTTGATCCCCTGACTTTTCATCTAGCGCCACCAGCAGGTTGACATTGTGGTTTTCAATGAAATATGTCCACAAGTTTTGGATGTATTGCTATGAGATTTAGTACAGCCATTCATGCCACCCTCACATAGACTGTATATCAGATTTGGACATAGTCACCAAGACGTCACCCATTGGTTTGCCATTTTGAAGTCTGGAGTTCGACATTTTGGCCGTCGCCATCTTGTTTTTTGACTGTTACCATCTTGGTTATTTGCAACCAGTGACATGACAGGTGGAGCTGGTACAATCAAACGCTAGATAAGACATTGTAGGCCTCTAAAACATTATAATTAACTTTAATAAACTGAAAACACACTGTGAAAGGGTCTCAGATCGGACAACGCCGTGGTAGCGACCTGTGAATCACAAGGTAGCCACGCCCTAAAGCATTCCCTGCTTTATCGTCTATTTTACTCTAAATGGGACCATAATTTACTAAATGAATATCATGCTGTATTGAAGAAGACTTGAAACTAGCGATTGAGACCATAAACTCATGTTTACAATGTTTACTGAGGTAATAAATCAAGTGAGAAGTAGGGTCATTTTCTCATAGACTTCTATACAATCAGACTAATTTTTGCAACCAGAGGAGTCGCCCCCTGCTGGCTATTTGAAAGAATCCAAGTTTAAGGCACTTCAGCATTGGCTTCACTTCTCAAACTGACTTTTCATCTAGCACCATCATCAGGTCAAAATTTTCAATTTGTCCAATACGTTGGTTTTTGACCAAATACCTGCAAAACTAATGACATATTCCCATCAGCTCCAGCTGTACTTTGTGTTCAGTGCTATTTAACAAATGTTAGCATGCTAACTAACTACACTAAGATGGTGAACATGGTAAACATTATACCTGCTAAACATCAATTGTCATGGTGAGCATGTTAGCATGTTGACATTAGCAGTTAGCTCAAAGCACTGTTTTGCCTAAGTACGGCCTAACAGAGCCACTAACATATTTACTGAAAGTCAAGATTTTTAAATCTATGTATTGACATATGTAAGCAAATAAAATTGTATTAAATAGTGTAAATGTTTTATAGGATGGATTATAATGTATTAATCCTATTAATCTAAAATATAAATTCAACGTTGAAATAACTTATTTCTTATTTTTGTGTATTTAAATATACTTCAGTTATTATTAATGAGGTTTACTTTTCAATTTTTTTTTCTAAATTTATTGTTCAAGTATGATATGTGCTGCCTTAGCAAATACCATTGTCACAACTCTTTGAAACCCAAATCTGACATGTATGAAATATCAATATCAAAAATCTGTTTACTCTTACATATTGATATTAGTATCAACATAAAAACCTACTGCATGAATACAGTGAAAGTGTAAAATACTGTTTTTTCATTGGTTGATAAGAGACCAGATAGTTAACAGTTAGACGAGTGACTTTGGATACCAATCCATCTAACTGTCAGCGTTACGTCATTCATTTTTGCTTTATGGACTCTTAACTTCCTGTTATCAATTATTATTACTGTAACAATGTTTATAGAAGATAAAACCAGGACTGTAAAACACTCAACATAACACAATGTTTCTCTCTCTGATGAGAAAATCGAGTGTACCGTGCCCTGTTGAAACAGGTGTGTGTGAAGGATTTTCCTCATTACAGTCACGGATGTCGCCCATTTAATAGTAAACATGAGCTACATTACATTGTTTACCTGCCTATAAAGAACATTTGGAGGGCATTTGCTCTTTTCGAAGGACACTTTTTGGTCATTATATCTCTAAATTTAAGTGTAGCTTTTAACAGTTTGATATGAAAAAAAAGATAAAGGATAAGAGAAACAGTATTAGTTTATTTTATACATTTGCATTTATCAGACATCTTATTAGTTCTCTCTTTTGAATTGGCTCATTACGGTTTTTCTCATTCGCTTTGGCTCAATTCCCGAATGAGAATTTTTTTTTCAAAACAATAACCTCAAATCTCTGAACAATTAGTTTGTTGTTCGTAACAGATTAGAATTTCCCATTCATTCAAGCAAATTGCACGAGTTTTGATACATGTTTGCTAAAGAATAAGTACAATTGTCTACAATTTGTACAATAACAACTTGCACATGTCTTGCACATCAAAACTGTTGAGTTGATTCTCTGAAACTGTCGTCCTCTTCACAACTTCTAAACATTCTTTCATCGTTTGAGCCATCACATGCAAAATGATCCATTCAATTATCAAAATCTATCAGACTACACGTGTATCCCATACATATCTATCTGTTGTTGGTGTTATGTACTGTGAGGAGGTTTTTCATTGTTGCAGGGTTTGTTTTTTAGCATAGATGTCATTTTGTGGCAAATTTTCTGTTCACTATATATGACATTACATGAAAGAGCAAAGGTGAATTTTCTGTTTACAATATATGTAATACATTGCTACACAAATACATTTACTTTATAAACACACGCACATATCCTGTTCCTGTGTACTACAGTATTGACTTTTCCCAGTAAACTTTTACCTAATGTTGAAATGAGAATCTATAAAGCTCAGTTGGATACACAAACAACATTCAGCTAGACAAATTCTGGTATATTACAGTAAGCATTCAGTGTCAACAAAAAGTAGAACATAACAGAGATTTGTATTTACTGTTAGAAACATTTCCAGGGTTGACTACCACGGTGGAAAAACATCTAAATAAATATAGACACGATGACAAAACAACTTTTAATTTTGGCTGCGTTGGCCAATTTACTTACACAATAATTAGGTTCTGAAGCATGAATGAAGTGTTTTGGATGAGTTACTACGATTGCACTTACAGTTTAGAGAGAGTTAAGACTGTTTCAAAAAATGAGCCAAGCGAAGTAAAGAGTAAATGTGCACTAATGAAATGGAATGAATAATGTGAATAATGATTCATGTGGATTATAACAGAACTCATGAGAAAGTGCACAGAGATGAAGACAGGACAACAGAGGAACAATAACAGCAGAATAATATGATACAACATGAAATTCAATTTGTATTTAGATTTAAGTGATTCAGGTTCGAGACTTGTTTACTTGATACTTGTTTGACCCCGAGGTTGAGCAAAGAATATGCGTAATTAATCAAGAGCACTATTCCATCATCACAAATAAACATCCCTGCAATATGGGGACGTTTCAGTGAGTCACTCTCCAACACAAACAAGGCCTGAATGTCCCTCTGCTTTCCACTCCTCGTCCTTTGTGGAAGTTGAACTCACCTTTCACCCCATCCAGGATGCGCTTGCATCATCCTCCTAAAGTCAACATGTAGAGGGACATTTGGTGGTCAGATCTATTTATCTATCGCAGTAGCCCGTCAGTACAAAGCAGGGTGTAAGTCATGACAGCAGAGCCCCTGACTCAATGCTGCTTTGGTTAATCAGTAACCAGGGTGGGAGCACAACGGCCGGGTTAAAATAAAGGAGCAGAGGAGCCAGGACCTCACTCAGCACCTCACTCAGCAGCAGCAGGACACACACGGTAAGAGCAAACTTTGACTTTATCTCAGCAATTGCCTTTTGATTGTGCGGCACAGTGATTGTAAAAACTACTCGGGAAATGTTTGGAGACTAATCCATTCTGTTCTTCAAAACCAAAATATTATGTTCTAAATATCCAAAACTGGTGTACAAGAAAGCACCTTTGTCAAACTCTCTTTGACAAACTTTTTAGTTTGAGGGTTATCCACTTCATAAAAATAAACAGTACAACTAAGATTCTACTTGAAGGTTATGATGGATCAGATCATATCAAAAATGTAGTAAAAAATCTGGATCTTGACAGAAAACATATCAAGTGAGAATGAATCGGGCATGTTTTTTGACCTCTGTCATCAAGTCAGCGGGTACACATATGGGTAGGTTGTGTATAAGAACATTTGAGTGCACCAGTTTTATTGATAAGAGACCAAGGCCATGCGGTGCATTTCCAAATAGAGGAAAATCTAGTGTTTGCTCACCTCTTCCAAGAGTCCATCAGTCCACATTTCTGCACGTTCAACAGAAAGGATAAAGTCCTATTTTTGCACAAGAGCACTCAGTACTCTCCTCCACAGACATCTAGGTTAAACAATAAAAAGTTTCACAAAGGAGAGAAAGTTGACAGTTCAACTTAGATGGTAGAAGCAGTACTTCAGTGTTCACTCTGCATTCATTATAGGAGCTCTGGCAACAAAATTACAATGAGAAAATCTGAAATATCTCAATGAATTTATTACATTATTTTTGATTATTTTGACTTTATGTGTGTAAAAGTTTGTTTTGTGACATATCTATTATTTTATTCTAGAGAATGTCTTCATTTCTACAGTTATTACAACATAAATCCAGCCAAATTTGTGTCATATTTTCCAATCACATTGAGCATTTTTGTCTTAATATATGGTGACAATTTGGTTTGATGCCCGCCTCAGTTTGCGTCCCCAATCTGAAGGCTGCTTTAACAGGATCTAAGTAAACAACAAACAATATCCAATTGAAACATCCATCTTATTTTAGTCTCTGAGCACATACTAACTCGCACACAGACGCACATAGATGCGTCTTCATTATCTATGCGACCTCTGTAGTAGAGGGTAATGCCTACTCGCATTCACTGACCAGCAGGAGAGAGGACACACAAAGAGCAATCAATCCATCACTGACATGCCGCTCTGTGTCCAATGTTCCTGCCAGCCAATCCTGTCAGAGACGCAAAACCAGATCCAGCCAGATTTCTGACGAGAGCCGCACTATTAGTGATGTAGCATTCACGGGTCACAAATATTTAGTGCTCACTGAGACTCAAGAGGCAGTTGATATACTCAAGATAACTCATTGTAAAGTAAAACTATCTGTCTCCCTCCACAGAAAGAATCATTTTAAAGGTGACTACCAACAAAAGGTAAAATGCGGTCGCCTCTTCTAGCCCTCCTACTCTGCTGCTACCTCTCAGGAAGCCAAGCCAACCGCGTCTACGTCCACCCCTTCTACCTCTTTGCCGCTGACAACGTCAGCTGCGAGACCCTGCAGACACAGACGTCCGAGCCTCTGGAGACACTTCCAGTGGCCCCCCTTGATAATGAAGTCCTCACACCAGACAGCAGGGACCCATCCAAACTGGACGCACAAAGGCAGAACATCACAGAGAGGACGGCGGTTCTGGCACATCTGTTGAACACTCTGGGCCTGAGGATGTACCAGGCTGGCGGCAACAAGCAGCACAGCACCAACACCCTCCTCTCGCCGCTCAACACTTTTGGATCACTCGTCACCTTCTACCTGGGGGCCTCCAGGAAGACAGCGAGGCTGTACCAGGTATTTGCTTTTGATTTGTTCTCATTGTAGAGATAGTCCAATAGAGTTTGAGGTAGGGGTGTCAATCGATTAAAACATTTAATTACGATTAATCGCATGATTGTCCATGATTAATCGCAAATTAATTGCACATATTTTTTCCTTTCAAAATGTACCTTAAAGGGAGATTTGTCAAGTATTTAATATTCGTATCAACATGGGAGTGGGCAAATATGCTGGCTCTATGCAAATGTATGTATGCATTTATTATTGGAAATCAATTACCAACACAAAACAATGACAAATATTGTCCAGAAACCCTCACAGGTACTGCATTTAACATATAAATATGCTCAAATCATGACATGGCAAACTCAAGCCCAACAGTGTGTCAGTGTGCTGACTTGACTATGACCAAGGCCTATTGAAAGAGGCTGGGACACGGTTTAGAGCTCTGGGGTATGACACATCCGCAGTGTAACTGGAGCTGCGGTCGTGCGTTGCTATTGGCTCAATTAGATCAGATGAAGATCAGATTTTACTGCGCATGTGTTGTACCCCAAAGATATGACGCGTTGATGACGTGTGACATCTCCTCTTTTCATTCTCCTTGACTATGACTTGCCCCAAACTGCATGTGATTATCATAAAGTGAGCATGTCTGTAAAGGGGAGACTCGTGGGTGCCCATAGAACCCATTTTCATTCAAATATCTTGAGGTCAGAGAAGTTAATCTTTCCCAATTCACTCCTTTCCATCCAGGAACTACTGGGCCTGGACAGAGGCACCGACCAAAAGGACTGTGTGTCCTTAGTGGACGGACACAGGGTTCTCAAGACCCTGCAGGGCATTAACTCTCTGGTGGACGATGGACCCAAAGATGAAATCACCACCCAGGTCTGGGCCTTCACTCGCCAGGACGCTCAACTGTCCGAGGACTTTATTCAAGGCACGCAGGACTTCTCCGACACGTCGTTCATCCGCGGTGTGGACTTCTCCAAACCTCAGGAGGCAGAGCAGCTGGTGAACAGCTTCATGGAGAAGACATCAGGAGGGAAGGTGAAGGATGTCTTCGAAGATCTGAACTCCAGCAGCGACCTTCTGTTTGTTTCTTCCTTCAACTTCCAAGGTCTGTTTCTTCTTCCTCTCTGTTACATTTATCTTACAGAACACACAGATTGAGTTTCATTATTTAAAGTCCAAAGTAACTTTGTGTTTTAGGAGCACAATGTGAATCGATACCAACTTTTAATCATTTCAATAATCTCCAATCTTTGTCACAATGCCAGGATGAAAATATTAAGTCAAGCATGGTACAAATTATTATGACCACAGTCAGATTTGCAATAAATTAAGTTGCTGTACATTTACCATAGATGTGCCAGTCAAACACACTTAGATTTATGCTGTTGACCTAGATGCTGATATACCAAACTGAAATCCAGAGTTCTGTCAAAAACTGCGCCACCTTGCAGTTCCTGATTGTGCTCTTTGGTTGTGTCTGTTTAGGCAACTGGAGGACAGCTTTTCAACCAGAGAAGACCGCCTTGCAGGAGTTTTATGTGAATGAAACAACCACAGTGATGGCTCCTCTGATGACCCACACGGGTCAGTACCACTACCTGAATGATAAGGTAAGTCTTAGTTTAGTTGTTGTTGTTTTTTTGCTTATTTGTGTGTTTCTGTTCACCACATATTTGCAGCTATAAAATATGAAATGTACTTGGGTGCTTTTGTTACCACAAAGGTACGACGGTGCACAGTTGTGAAGCTGTCTCTGAGCAAACGGTCCTACATGTTGCTGGTCCTGCCTCATGAAGGGGCTAACCTCCATGACATTGTGTCTAAACTGCTCACAGACGACATGTCTAAATGGCACCAGAATCTCCAGGAAGGGTGAGTGTTGTGCTTTTTTAAAACCCTAAATCCTGTCCTTGTTTGTCATGTTATGTGTCCATTGTGCTTCCATTTTTGATTCCATCAACGTCATGTGACTTGTCGCTCAGTTACAGGATTTTCAATAGCCAATAATGTGTATTTCTGTTCTAATTTCACTTTTTGTGTTGAATAGTTCATTCTTTGATTTTAAAGAGATTTTGTGTAATTACAACTTAATGTAAAACATGTAGTATAGCATACAGTATAGTATGTCATAAAAAGGTCATGAAAAGTCACAGTATAGTATGTCATTAAAATGTAATTTAAAGGTAAAAAAGTAATTTAAAAAGTAATATTGTAGTATGTCTTAAAAATGTAATTAAAAAGTCAAGGTATAGTATGTCATAAGACTATTATAAAAATGTCATAAAAAGTAACACTATTGTATGTCATAAAAAATCTAATTAAAAAGTCATAATACAATATTTCATAAAATACATTACAATATTGCATAATACTGTAATAGTTACAATTGCAGTTTCAGAATCAGAAATCAGAATCAGAAGCAGTTTTATTGCCAAGTAGGTTTTAATATACAAGGAATTTGTCTTGATGTTTTGGTGCTTAACGATAAATACGGTGCAAAAGTCAAGAGGCACAATATGAAATAGAAATATCTACAATAGAAAATGTGAACAAATAATAGAAATATGTCAAATATATACATACATATTTTGTAACATATTAAATATATTTTTTAACTTATTATTCATAATATATTAATCCTACATTCATCATAATAACTTGCTAGCAATTTTAAAATATCTATATTTACAAAACTTGTTGTGGCTGAATTATTTTCCATCATTTTACCAAAAATGGAATTTTCTGACTGTAGAAACACAGTTTTACAGTATATGCAATTTTATTGGCTTCAAGTTACAAAAATCTTACCTAGTAACTGTCTATCAGTGAATCATTAATGTGTCTCTGTATCAATGTAGAGCAAATGCGGCTATAGATCTTAAGGGGAAAGAGAGTCAGGTACAGTCCCGTTTCAGTTCAAATATTTTTCATTTAAAATTTGTCTCCCCTTCTGTCCATGTGTCCAGTCTGTTGGAGCTGTCCCTCCCAAAGTTCTCCATGTCTTCTGTGACTGATCTGCGCGACCTGCTGACCGACATGGGTCCACAAGTTGAGGCCGAGCTGTTGGGCTCCCAGGCCGAGTTCAGCCAACTGAGCAACACCACACCCTTCACTATAGATAAGGTGAACTAGATGAGTGTTCATCTTGTCAGAAAGAAAACACTTTGTGTGTGTGCATCATTAACAGATCTCTCTGTGTCCTCTCAGGCGGTCAACAAGGTGATGTTTGAGATGTCCGAGGAAGGAGCAGAACCTCAGGACACGATCCAGGAAGCAGGCATCCCTCTAAAACTGTCCATCAACCGGCCGTTCTTCTTTTCTGTCATCGAGGGTGATTCTAACGCCATCCTCATGATGGGCAAGATCATCAATCCTACACTGTAGAGTTATATAGTACTTAAAAACTAATTTAGATCATACCATTGTTTTTCAGCTGACATAATGCCCACATACAGTACATGAGGAATGAAGCACAATCTATCTCAAGAAGGATCTATCATAATTCAACAGTGTTATCTCTTACCACAGCTGATCTCGCCACAAACTCAGGAGTCACTGGGGATCCCTGTTTCAGTATTTATGAAAAGCTGTTACTTTAAGCTGAGTTGTTTTCAAGCAACCTTTTAAAAATCCAATTTTTTTTCTGTAAAATTCTTTATAGCAGAGTTCTGCACAGTATTTTTCTGTAGAGTAGGTACAGTAACCATGATTCTCCATGACGAATGACTAATACGTTGTATATTGTAACTAAGAGTTTATTTTTGTTTTGTTACTTGTGATTGCTGAAATAAAACATTTGTATCCCAGTATAGTTCAATTGTTATAGTTTTTCATCAGGTTTTATGATTCCTGGTTGCGGATTTTGTCATAGCAATATATACTGTATATTGCATCTTACTCATAAATATTAGAAAATACATGAGAATTACTAGAATTACCGCCTTGCGGTTGTATGCCTGTGCCAACCGTTAAATGTCATTACTTCATCAATTCCTCCTATTAGACATTTGTGTCAAATTGTTATGAATAGCATTCTAATCAGATCAGCCATGAGTCCAAATGGATGTTTGTGCCAAATTTGAAAAATTCCCTCAAGGTGTTCTTGAGATATTGTTTTCATGAGAATCATACAGACGTACAAAATCATAATATAGTATGTCATAAAATGGTCTTAAAAAAGTGACACTAAAGTATGTCATAGAAATGCTATAAAAAAAGTCACACTATAGTATGTCATAAAAAACTCATAGTATAGTATGTACTATAAAAATGTCATTAAAAAGTCACACTTAAGTATATTATAAAAATGTCATGAAAAACTCATAGTAGAGTATGCTACAAAAAAATCATAGCATAGTATGTTATATCTTTTTTGGACATACTATACGATGACTTTTTTTCGACATACTATACTATGACTTCATTTATTTTTATCGACATACAATTATATTACTTTTGTATTTTTTGGACATACTATACAATGATTTTTTTTTATTTTTCCACATATTATACTATGCCTTTTTTTTTTTTACATATACTATGATTTTTTTAATTTTTTGACATACTATAGTATGACTTTTTAATTGTTGACATATTATGGTATGACTTTTTAATTTTCTGTACATACTATACTATGAGTTTTTCTTGACATACTATATTATGACTTTTTTTATTTTGTCGACATAATAAACTATGACTTTTTATCAACATATTGTGCTTTGATTTTTTTCCAACATACTATACTATGACTTTTTTTTACTCTTCTTTTCAATACTTTCTTACCTCAATACCACGTCTGTGGAAGTCAGCCCCAAGGCCATTGGTACCTAGTGAAGTCTCAATACAGTCACAAATAAATAGTTTTGTTTTCAAAAAAGATTAATTTTCCAGCTACAGCTGGGCACTGTAGTTTTAAACAAACTATTACAATTTTTCTGAAGCCACAGATTAATACACATTTGGTTCGCTAGCTTAAAATTTAAGAAAACAGCATCATATAACTGTGGTAATTATGCGCCAAAAGAAAAACAAAAAGTCAACATTAGCCTTGATTTAGACTTTATTCAAAATGTTTATAAACTTGATACTCTTGATCAATCAGGCGTGAAATAACAAATACTGTAATGATAACAAAAAGGTTCACTGAAACAGATGTACTCAAAGCTAAATCTGACACATTTCAGTGTGACAGAGATGTTCAGTGATTCAAAAGAAGTGTTGCATTTAACAGGAAGTCTTGTTATTTGATCAGAAGGTTATGGGTCTTTCAGCAACAGCGCTGCACTGCACCTCTGAGGTTTGTTTGTGAAGTTTTCGTACGGAGTAGTTTACTTTGTAAGAACTCCTCACTAGCAGCTAGTTCATTTAGTGGTTTTGGTCCTGAAAACAGAGAGGCCTTAGTGCTGGTAGAGTTGAATTTGGTCCCTTAGCCAAAAGCCTGAATGCACCTTATTGATAACCGGTATCACAAATATTCTTGCTGCAGTTTGTCAAATGTAGTGGAATGTTTATTTGGGTATATCGAGTCATTGTTAACCTTAATAGACAAAACCTTTTCGTTAACCGCTAGCCAACAAAGTTTTGTTATCGTGGACGACAAACTGCAGATTTCAGCTTCAAACTGAAATACAGTATACAGCACCAGACAGTGCAGTATGGTATATTTACAGATAACCCTTAATTCATAAAAAAAAAAAAAAAAGTGATATCTTGGCTTGTAAACTGCCCCTTTAACAGCTTGATGATTAGTAAGGCCTTTACAGTGTTGGTTTGACAGTCAGTGGTCATAAAATACAGAACATGGGATACTTCACATTCTAAATCATCATAAGATGCCACAGTGATATACATATCAGGAGGAATCACAATTATATTTACACCATTTGGAAATTCCTATCTTATTGTAAATGAGCCCTTGTTTTGTCTTTTTCAAAAGCGGGACACATTTTCTAATGAACTTCTCAAAAACGGACTGAAGTAAGACAGCGATTTAAAAAGTTGGGGGAATATAATCAGTCAACAGTAACAGAGGATGTTCAATTAATTTCTTAAACTTTTAGAAAGAGGGCCCGGGAGTGACCATGGGACTAGGTACAGTATATATATATCCTGCGTAGTCAGACCTTTAGTTAATCCTGAGGAAGCCATTCAACTGGCTCTAAGTTTAGTATGATAAGGAAACTGTGTCTTCGCTCTGTTTAGCTACATTTCTTCCTCATATGTCTCCAGACCTTCCTGAGCTTGCTGAGATGGGAATTTGGCTACATGGGGAAACTGTGTGCTTAATGCTATATAAAAAGTGTACAAATAGAAAAAATAAAACCAAAAACCTCTCAATGAAACCAATTAAATATAACAATTTTTAAATTGGGTATATGAAACTAATAATGGCGATGGGGGTGAACTCTGAGATGCAGAGTAATCAATTTGAGTTTAAAAAAAAAAAGGGATAAAAAAAATAATTTGTTTGCATAAATTACAAAATGATGTGCACATGATAATAAAAATGAGGACATGGATTAGACACAATAAGAAGCTTTAGTACTTGAAGGCACTGGGTCTGTCCGGTTTACAGTACAAGTATTGCCATTGTGTGCATGCGGGTTCTAAATAAAATGTGGCCACTCCCGGGCTGTGGATTAATCCTTCATGACTTAAATCTGAAATGACGCCGTGTCATTACAGTTCCAGCCAATCAGTAATCATTGGGGTGGGGATCAGATTATAAATTCATTAATTTGGGGCAGGTTTTCCTGAAATGAACTTTCGTTTATTCGCTGAAGTGTTCCCCCCACTCTGCTGCAGTGTGCCGAGTATGGGAAATATGAACCAAAAATGTGTTTTTCTATAAATACTCTTTGAAAAATCCACATTAGCAATACATGACCACAATGGTCATTTAAAATTTAATCGAACCTTTAAGTGATTCCATGATTCAAAACGATTCCATGTTTGCTTTGTGTTACTTCCAGTGTTTTTTCTACCTGCATCTCTAAAACCTTCAGGGCATTCTGGGAGGAAACATACTTGCATACCTGCTAAGATCCTGTCCCTAGAACACAAACGGTACTGCAGCATCGCTGACTTTTAAAACAGTCATAAAACAGCATATATGCAATACAAAACAACTGCCAGCATTAGGCTGATAATGGGATAAAAAGAAATATTTACAAACAAGGCATATGGATTTTTTTTTTGTTCAACATTTTAAGGGTACATGCATGCTTGATTCTCAAGTCAAAAAATCTAAAAGCGTGATCGCACAACTTTGAAACTGACATGGAATGTATGTCCTGCTGGTTGCTAAGGTAAGGTCAAGTCTCTTCATATTAAATTACCTATAAAAATATATATATAAATAAAAAGGTGAGGGTATTGTGTTGCGAAAGCTGCAGCAGCGGTCAACGTTTAGCTGCACCGACAGAACGAGAAAGGAAAAAAGGTAACAAAAGGAAGAGAGAGATGAGCGAACAAAGGTGGCAGTCGAGCACCGAGGGACCAGAGGAAGAGCTGCTGATCCACAAAGTTCTGCTCAGGTTTCAGAACTATGTGTTTTCTAGAGTGAAACAAGGCAATGTGTAAAGCCCGATCCAGACCAAAGATTCACAACGAGATGAAAACTTGTTAGAACGTTGCGGGGAAAAGTTGCAGCAGTGTGAACTGGCCCGTCTCATCCGGCTGATGGTGTCGCCTGTAACTCAGCTCGTCAAGTCGCCAGTGGCTGGTTTTAGAACGTAAGGCACGTCACCTGTTTCAACAGCCAATCAGCTCGTAGCGAAGTCTGCTGTTCATGTCAGTTAAAAACCGTCAGCTCGTCGAAATGGCAGAGTTTTGGACGGAGGAAAGAGAGGATCACTTCATCAATTTGTTTGAGGAACAGCTGTGTCTGACCTATCCCTCTTCTTCCATCATGTCCTTCCTCCCTGCCAACTCTTACACCGTCACACTCGTCAGTGACTAACACCTTTCTCACGCTCTCACTACTACTACTATCTACGCTATAAATGGATACGTAGATGCATGCGACAGCTTATGTGCATGCGCATATTAACATATACATTTGTATTACTTTACCTCCACAAGTTGATGGTTAGTTGCTGCTCTGCACGCACAAGAGGACACCGCAGGTTTTCGTGAACCCAGTGGCACGGCCTGAACGCAGTCAAGTGCGCCCTGCCAAGTGTGTCACTCAGCGTGCCAAGAGCACTTTTGGTACTCTGTGGCCACTTAGGCACAGGGAGGGATGAGAAAAGAACGATCCTGTTTAGTCGCATTGGTGTAAACAGGCATGTTTCAGAATGTTGCAGACCGCCGCATTGCAAGTAGTTGCAAAGTTTCAACGCATCTCGTCGCTAATCTTTGGTCTGAACTGGGCTTAAGATCGTTCTCAAACTGAGATGAGGGTGCACATAGAACTCAGTACTTGAACTCCTGTGACACAGAGTATCTAGAAGTCTCAGACTTGGCTACGCTGTAGAACACTGACAACTATGTTCTAGGTCAAAGACGAAGCTGGGTTTTATGTTATAGAACTTTTTTTTTTTTAAATGGGAAAAAAAAGGCAGCCTGGTTCTAAACCCTCCAGGAGTTTTAGGCCCAAAAATTCTGTCTGATTGTTCTGAAACACTCTAGATTGTATGGGATGAACTATGACCACAGCAGATCACTTTTCAAGGCTCCTAAGAGAGGAACTCTTTCTCCAGCTCGAAGACGGAGGGCCGTCCTGGGGAACTCTGAATGCGGCAGAGCGGCACAGTGCAGTCTCGTTTCTGGCCCTCTGTGTCCATGTCCAGCAGGGAGCAGCCCATCCCCACATCTGAGGACAGCACTACGCTTAGGTTCTGTGCTGCCTTCTCTCCGGAGTAGTGGCCCAGGGAGTAGCTCTTGTTGCGTCCTCGCAGCAGGGCCCAGGCGTGGGGTTTGGCCCGGAACGACACTGGCCGCGGTCTGGACACGGCCTCCTCACCAGAGGGCTTCTTTGACACATCCTTCTCTTTCTCCTGCTTCTTCTGTGTGGCTGGAGGAGGTAGAGTGGGTGGGCCATTGGCTGGAAACAGACGGGGGGAGACACATTTTTGGAGCGTAAATATTTTTTTAGACCGTAAATAGTAGGGGAGTCACGATTTTGATTCTAAAGCTGTGGCTCAGAGGGGAGAGCAGGTCGTCCACCAATCGGAATGTCGGCGGTTCGATCTGCGGCTCCTCCGGTCACATGTTGAAGTGTCCTTGAGCAAGATACTTAAGCCTAAATTGCTCCCGAAGGTTGCGCCATCGGTGTGTGAATGAGTATTTAAATTAGATCCTGATGGGCAGGTTGGCACCTTGTATGGCAGCCTCTGTCATCAGTGTATGAATGTGTGTGTGAATGGGTGAATGCTGACATAAAAGCGCTTTGAGTGGTCAGAAGACTAGAAAAGCACTATATATATGCTAGTCGAAATGCGATTTAATAGAAAATTGATCAAAATTAGCTTCCAATTTCTACCATCGAAATCATAATGCAAGATCCGGAATTTTTTTTTTCTCCCTCTACGTGATCGCGCTTGAGAGAAAATAAAGCTGTACTCAAAAAATGCAAAAGCCAACTCACTCATGGTTTGAACTATACTGCATTTTGGAACATAACACAGCAAACTTAAACTACTCAGTCCAGCACTCAGGACCAGGCAGGCATGATGGGAAATGTGGGTCCGTCCCTGTAGCTACGATACTCAGGGCACTTCTTGTATGTCTATGGCATTTTACAATGCATGAATTAGCCTAGCGGCTAGCAGACTTTAGTAAGTTAGTTAGTTACTTACTTTTCCTTACTCATCATAGCTCTTCTACTCTTACTTGGTTTAACATTAAGTCACTGTATCTCCCAACAGAACAACACCACGGTTGAATTGCAGCCTACATGCACGTTTTTTCAACTGACCGACTGATATTGGTAGCGAGAGCAAAAAGCTAGCGGGACGGCTGAGTGCTGTCTATGTGCTCTGCTCACAGACGGTGTCCAAAGCTCCACCTTTGCGACAAAAAGCGATCGAAGAGAGAGAGAGAAAAAAAGAGAGGAAAAACAAGCGCGACAGTAACCATATTTTTGTAGATTACAGCACACTTGTAATGCACTGCAGAAGGATTTATGTTTTGTTTTTGTAATGATCACAGAGATACTGGTGTTGAAAAGATGCAGCTTTTTATATTGTAGACTGTTGTAGTCTAATTTTTGAAACACTCTAAATTGAAAGTTTAATTCTCTTTATAAAGAAGAATTTAAAAGTGTAAATGACAGTGCCATAAAGGGGGGCATAAACCAATGATCTGTTGATCTTTACCAATCAAGACTCCATAATCTAACAATGACATGTTTAAATCGAAAGTTAAATTGAATCGTGACACCCCTAGTACATACATGCTTGCTTCCCTTACCCGTTTTGTGTTACTCACTGTTGTGGTTGGAGGTGTATTTCTTTCTGCGTAGACGTGTTCCTGTGTTGTGGTTGCTCTGCTCTGCTGGCTGGCTTTGGGTTTGCACTGGTGTCTGTGTGTTAGCTGCAGTCCTGTTACTCTGGCCTTCTGTAGAAGCTGCTGGGCCGGGTCTGGGTGACTCTGTGTGATGATTGGCAGTCACGATCTCCACCTTCCCCGGGCTGTGGCCACACTGTGACACCTCTGGCTCAGCAGACTGTACGAGACACTTGGTGGAGTTGCATTCCATAATGGCTGACATGGAGATGAGATTGACAGGTTGGGCGGCGGTGTGGTTTGACGATGCCTCGTCTTTGCGGGGGCGACCGTTTGGTGGCGAGGTGCTGCGACGGAACCGGGTCGCACGTTGAAACAGGCCCTCCTTCTTCTTCTTCTCTTTCTCCTCACGCTGGGGCTCGCAATCTTCCCCAGGTGCTGAGTTTTTGAGAGCCTCCCTAATGTCATAACCGAGCACGACTGAAGCCAGTAATGAGCCGCAGCCGTACAGCACCGAGTCCGTCTTGCGGCGAGCTGACGTCCGCTTCAGGCTGTTGGTGGGGGTGAGCTGTGGGGTGGTGGAGGTGGACGAGGTGGATGTGGTGGTGTAGGGGTCGTCTTGGGTCTCTGGTGAGCCACCCTGACCTGCTGCACTGACCCCGGCATCTCCGGACCCACAATGCCCCCCGGGGCTCTGCTGCTCATCCCTCCACAGAGGTAGATCGATGTACACCTGGTTGGGGAACTTGAGCTGCTTTGGCTTAGAGCTGCTGTCAGGACTTTCCTGGGAGAATGCCTCGTCTTTACCGGCCCCTGCTGAAAACACAGAAGTGCAAATCAGAGATTATAAACAAACGGAATAATGAGATTTTAAACATACTTTTAATGCGAGCTGATTTTAACGTGCATGTTTTAAGTCACAACAGGGAAGCTAGCGTTCGCAGCCATCGTGACAGTTTACATTTTTTTTCTTTCTTTTTTGTATGTTAAAGACGTTTTTGTTCCACTGAAAATCTCAGGTCTTGAATTCTCCTAACAAGACCCTTTTTACCTTGCACAGCAGCTGGATTCTCGCGATCTCACCAGATCACACAAGAATCGCGGGATCACATATCACACAAAAATCCATCTTGTCTGGCTTCCAAGTAATGCGTTTGTGGCCGGCAAGCCAGACAACGGACCAATCAGCGTCCTGTGAGGAGCTACTGCAGCTACGGACGTGGCTTAGGTGTGTTTGTGAGGAGACACGGAGAGGCGACTGTTCGTTCTTAACAATGGTGGCTCCTGAAGAGGTTAGCGTAGAAGCTGCAATATCTGTTATATCAGAACTGGAGAGTATTTCTTCATTAAAAGAAGAGCAGAGAACGACACTGAAGGCTATTCTCGATTGAATAGATGTTTTCGGGTCAGGTTAGCCCCCTTTGCCCTTCCTTGTAAAAGCATCACTAGTTATGTAAGAGTACCTGCCACTTCACAACAAATTACTTGTGTTTGTCTGATAAACCCCGAAGGGCAAATTAAGGACATTATTTAAAATCTTACAAGTAAACAAGCACTCAAAACATGACGTTTTAAAACCAGTTCACCAGAACTACAGTTATTTGTCAGTTTAGACTAAATGCCAAAAGAAACTGCTTAGCACAAAAACTGCTGAGCAAATTTCCACAATAATTACTCAAATATTAAACAAATACAAAAGATATTTATGTAAATTCTAGGGCTGTCAATTGAATAAAATATTTAATAGCGATTAATCACAAGATTGTCCATAGTTAATTTTGATTAATTGCAAATTAATCACACAATCTTTATCTGTTCAAAATGTACCATAAAGGGAGATTTGAATTGTATTTAATACTCTTAATAACATGGGAGTGGGCAAATATGCTTGCCGTACGCAAATGTATGTATATATTTATTATTGGAAATCAATTTACAACACAAAACCATGACAAATATGGTCCAGAAACCCTCACAGGTACTGCATTTAGCATAAAAAATATGCTCAAATCATAACACTGCAAACACAAGCCCAACAGGCAGCAACTGCTGTCAGTGTGTCAGTGTGCTGACTTGACTATGACTTGCCCCAAAACTGCGTGTGATTATCATAAAGTGGGCATGTCTGTAAAGGGGAGACTCGTGGGTACCCATACAACCCATTTTCATTCACATATCTTGAGGTCAGAGGTGAAGGGACCTCTTTGAAAATGGCCATGCCAAATTTAGCGTAAGTTTGGAGTATTATTTAACATCCTTCGTGACAAGCTCGAATGACACCATGTAAGCACATGTACTAATGGATTCCTTAGGTTTTCTTATTTCATATGATACCAGTATCTTCACTCTAGCTTTAAAACTGAGCCCGCTACAACCTTGGAAAGATCGATTGCATTAATGCATTAAAGAAATTAGTGGTGTTAAAATGAATTTGCATTAACGTGTTAATTTTGACGGCCCAAGTAAATTCATATTTTATCAGCACAATGGATTTTTAGCTCACCTTGTTCAGCAAACAGGGCAGAGAGGGGGACAGACTTCTGGGACTTGACCAGGCTGGTGGACCAGGGGTTACTGCCATCTGACAGAGGACGCACTCTGAAAACGATGCAAAGGAACAGATGTCACAAGAAAACATGAAATAGAAAATATTTTGATTTTTTTTTTTTGTGATATGTTACTTTATGTTGTATATTACTGTATAAAACAGAGATGAGTCGAAAATAACATCAACACTTAGACATGAGGATGTGGTTATGTTGTTAAGGAACGGAAACTAAATGGTCTCCACCCTGTTATGATCGAAAAATGACTAGCCTTCTTTCTACTGTGTGTGAATGTATTTGTGTGTGTGTGTGTGTACACTGTACCTCTCAGCAGCAGCAGGCCTTTCTTTGCTCTGTACTGAACTGGGGCCCCAGGTTCTTCCTTTCTTCTTGATTCCCTTTTTCACATCATCGAACTCCTCTGGCCTGAAGAGGGTGCTGCGGCCCCATGTACGGTTACTCTCATCTTGAGTGACTGTTAACACAGCAACCATAAGTGTTACCACAGACTCAAACAACTGCAGCAAAGTCTTGTCAGAGAAACCACGTACGGCCCTGACAGGGAACCTGGTGTAGACATGTTAGTAAGATTATTAAAAAGTTATTATGCCATCTGTAAAGTCCCAGTAGTAATCTTTCTCTAGAAATGGTTCCTTTTCATAAAAGAAAAATATCACCAATGTATATTAATTCTGAAAATGTAAATCAATAGTCACCAAACACCCAAAAAGCAGCAGTTAGAAAAGCTTCTTACAGCTGTGGGTTAGTCATTGTGAAGGTGTGAAGGAAGGGAGGATCCACCAAAGATGTCAGCGCAACAGACTTGGGCCAAAATTCCCATGACTAGGAAAATGTGTTAATTAACAGCACTACCAATATGTTTTTTTAAAAGCTCCAATTATTTAATTCAAACCACATAATAAAAGATGTTTCAAAAACAACAGACTGGCCCAAGTATGTGGCATAAACCTCATCACTGTTACTAGAGTACCTGTGAAACAATTTCAACAGCAGCAAACACCAAAATCTTGTTATGATCCACACAGCAGGAAAACCTCGTCAATCAACACATAAAATCAACGCTGATGGGAAGCTGTTAGGTATCAAACCCTTTCAATTGTCAGTTAGCCAAACATCACATGCAGCAGTTGGTGCTGTTAGTCACACCCACGCTGCATGTGGGTAGCCAATAGCTTGCCTTTCCTCCTGAGCCCATAGGAGTTTGTGAGCTCGCTGGTCAGATCAACATCCTGTTGGTAAACATACAAACTGTCCCTCCGCATGTGGGATGTCACTGAGGAGGGAAACATACATGTTACCTCTAACCGACAGGAGCGCTATGGAACAAGTAGTTGACATACTCAATTTAACTTTATTCAGACACACCGGTCCATATCAGCATAAAACTAATACAATACGAGGACAACAACTCAGAGATATAATCATTGCAATCCACAGTGATTAAAACACACATTTGTTCCACTGTTTCCAAAAACAAGAGGAATATCTTGTGTATTGTGTACTTATACTAAGCTAGGAGCATATTATTAAATATGCTGTGAAACAGTACATTTAAAGCTGCAGTAGGCAACTTTGGAGAAACCATAAAATGTATATAGGGATGGATGACGCGTCTCCACTTCCTCCCTCTGTACAAAAGTGAAGCCAAAATATCCCAGAGATTTTTACATAATTTGGAGCCAGAATTTGTGCAGTAGTGATCGGGGGGCTGGAGACGCGGTATCGAGGAACCCGCCCGAGTCAATCACGAGCCGAGCTCGGCCACAGCTTGTTAGCGTGAGCCACCTAGCTGCTACGTTATCACCACGGTAGCTGTTTGGTTGGAAAGACAACTAACCATAATATCGCTCTAACTACATTTCTGATCAAATTAACATGTTCTATTACACAGACTTGTGACGTCTCGTGCAATTCCCGAGCCTCCGGCTTTATGACTACTTCACTCAAAGCAGCTGTCAATCACAGCTGTCAATCATGACGTCCCATCCTCTTTGTGTAGCATCAAATAACTAATTAAAACCAAACTTATCTGAAAAGTGAACACTTGAACATACATCAGCGTGATATGAACTACCTAAAATGACAGGAACCATTATTGGGAAAAATTTATTTGACGTGTACTTTGACTTCTTAGTTTGACCCCATGTCCCATCCGCTAACAAGCAGGAGGCAGGATTTATGACCTATACTGCAGCCAGCCACCAGGGGGCAATCGAGATGTTTTGGCTTCACTTTTGGGGAGCTGTCATGTCGTCCATCTGTATATACAGTCTATGGGAGAAACCAGAAAGAGTACGCTAGATTTTTAAAGGTTGATGCTGGAATGGACGATCCGGGGGGACGCTTGCCTAATGCGCCTCCTATCCCCTGACCAATAGACTATCCTAACCCTAACTATTTGTCCCTCTGGGCCATCCATTCTAGCATCAACCATTTTGAAGGTATCCAACCGAAAAAATCCCAACCCCTCCTTTCAGGCCTCCTTCTAAAGCCACTCGCCATAAACACATGAACATGCACTGCCTGACTATTGCTGGAGGACGAGTCTACGAGAAATTAATTAACATGTAAGAAAACGCCTAACATTATCATAATGAACATAAACAAGTCAATGTCAATGAGCAACACGTCTTTTGGTTTAATTAACGGCATTCATGTTTAAGGATTCTGTTATTCTACAGTATTGTCGCTTGTATTGTAATTGAGTAAAAAACATTTTCCAAAAGGTTATTATGTCTGCTGGAGAGCGAAACAAACGCTTACTACCACGACCACTCTGGAAGCTGTTTCAGGTATTTTTGAAGGGGAATTATTTCAGTGTAGGTGTGTGTCAGTAAAGTGTGGGATCCAGCAGGTGGTGTCCTTTCACCAGGTCAGTGGGGAGGCTCTCCTTCTCTCAACGCCACCACCACCACAACCCTCCCGTCAGCCGGGCCAGCAGCAGGCGGCGGGGAGCTGGAGCCCTCAGCCTCTTTGTTTCTCCGTCCCTCCACCCGACAACGCAAACTGTCAGCCCTCATTTTTCAGTACCTGCAGATCCTCTTCATCTAAACATCCATTTATCTGTCTCGCCCATCAATCCATCCATGAATCCATCCGAGCTTCCTCGCTTGGTCCATGTTTATAATCCCGAGGAGTTAAAAAAAATTAAATAATCTAGAATTACCGCCTCGTGATTGTATGCCTCCGTCAGTCAAGTTGCAGTTTATATCCAAAATGTCAACACTTCATCATTTTATCCTATTAGACATTTGTGTGAAATTGTCATAACTAACATATAATTATTCTTGAATTATGGCCAAAACATGTTTTGTGAGGTCAAAGTGACCTTTGATCACCAAAATCTAATCAGTTCATCCTTGAGTCCAGGTCAACGTTTGTGCCAAATCGGAAGAAATTCCCTCCAGGCATTCCTGAGATATCGCGTTTGTACGAACGGACAGACAACCCGAAAACATAACACCTCCATCCACGGCTGTCGCCAGCGCGGAGGCATAAAAAATTAATATCCCAATCCAAAAATTGAAAACTGAATACCTTCCCAACCAACCAACGAATATCCAAATAATCACGTGACCAGCTCTAGTAAAGAAAGTATAATTGTAATTGAAAAGTATGTATATGTGGGGATATATGCAAAGGCATGAACGTATGTTTGTACATATATATTTGTGTATCTGTATGTCTCTGTGTGGAATACATACACAGGTCGTCCTGGACAATAAACACCATTTTTCTAATCTTATAACTCAAAGCAAGACAAAACAGGTCCATATAAAATGGGCCATTTTGCAGAATACTGATCACATCAACCATCTCCATTAGGTCTGATCATAACAAATACAGTGATTCTGAGCAACAATCTGCGCCCTTTGTCTGAATATCTACCATAAATGCTCAAGAGGAATTTGTTCCAGTTATTGCAAGAGCGTTGGTGCGCGACTAACAACATCATCAAACTGTTCAAACAACTGGCTGACTGCTTGTGGCTCTGGAGCTTTTGTTCATAGAGCCCTTGTCATTGTGACACTGTTCCCATGTTCCCAGTTCCCATGAAATACTCAGAGAGTTGATGTGATTTCTTCAGTAACTCAATAGTTATATTTTTAAATAAGCAGATTTGACTTAATCCAGGCCAAGAAAAAACAGTACACAACCACAAGAAGAGTGACAAGGAGGTGGAGGAGACAATCAGGCCTCGCCTTAAGGAAAACTAGAACTAGCACCGGCCGCGCGGAGGCATAAAAACAGACAGAACTTACGCTGAATGGCTCGTAGCCGGGGGATGAGTGTGGGACTGCTGGGAGGAGAGGAGCTGGTGCAATGAAGGCTTCGTCTCTTATCCATGGAAGGCGACGCCTGCACGGTGATCTTATGCTGGAAGTCTACAAAATGCAACACGCACATACGGTCATTACAATCTCAAAATAGTTACAGTTAGAGAGATCACACACCAACATGTATGTTTTTACTTTTGTATATACTAGATGGTGATTTGACAGTGTCAATTTCCCACCAAATGGCTTTACAAATCTCTGAAATATTCTGGTGTACAGAAGATCAAACACTGGAATGGTTGTTTAATTTGGATATTAAAGTCTGCTAACTTTGTCTCAAAAGCCTGGAAAAAGAATATTACTGTACTTCTTTATAATACTGCAGAAATCCACTATGTTTTGTCATTGGTTTATTAATTTAGTTGTAGTCGTAAAAATGATACAAACTGGTGCATGTTTGTTGAAAACAAAACAGTTCTAGATGTGATTTATATGAATTTGCTCACAATTTTGTTCACTGTGTTATGAAATTAAACATTTTAACGAGACACTCAGAATGGCTTTAATACTGTACTTTTACAACCGTATTTAAGTATTTCGTTACAATTCTTCCCATTTAGGATCTAAATCAGCTTATACACTGCTTGACATAGTGGATATACTGTAGACAGTATCTGACAAGGGACGCAGCATGAACATGCTATTTGCTTATGTAGAGTACCCACTGGATATTGCTTTGTCAGGGAACATCTCATATTAACCGCTTGTAATTTCCATCTCAAGGTTGGACGCAGTAACAATTCAGCAAGCTCTTTTCACCACTCGCAATAGAAGACCAACAATCTAAATATGAAACCAAGTCAAGACTGGTTCGGTCTGTTCTCTCACCTGAGGGCAGGCTGATGCGGTTTCCATCCTTCAGTTTGAGGCGAGAACGTTTGAATTTGCCTTTCCTCTTCTTTACGTTGGGCTTGTCTTTGTTGAGCTGGAGGATGAGGATGTTGAGCTCTCTCTCCAGCACGTTGATCTCCCGCTCTGCCAGCTGCTGCTCCCGCCGCTTCAGCAGCTCCTCCTGAGACTTCTGCTGGAGGGCGGCCCGTGTAAGCTCCTCTTCTCTGGAACGCAGCTCCTGGAAGAACCAGGAATTAAGACACATATATGTTTAAATTGGAAGACAGACTTCTGTTGTCATAATCTCCTGGGTACCAGAGAGGGATGATAATTTTGAAAAATGTTCTTAACCGATAACCGACCCTCGTTAACCGATTATTAACCGTTAACTGACAAGATTTGTGCCTCGCATGCAGCGGTGCGCCAGCTGCAGTGTATGAGCACAACAGACAACTCAGTCCCCAGTTCACCCGTCCGGGAGCGTTAACTTAGCAGCCACGCTGCAGTAAAGGTCTCCACCGCACATTTAGTTTAGTTTAGCAGGTTGTCAGCTGTATGTCTGCCCGGCATAACTTTAGCGAGTGTTTGACAAACAGTGTGTGTATTTGTACTACGTTAGCAGCTGTAGCATTGCCGGAGGCTTAGTGCTCGCCGCCGCCACACACGTACAGTCTGCGTAACTTTAGCGAGTGTCCGACAGACCGCGCCTGTGTGTTGGCGGTGAGTGTGAGGTTGTTGGTGGCGTTATAGCTGTGAACGTAGGTGTAGCAGTGTACGTACAGTTTAATTAATTTTTTTTTCGGTGGAATACTCCTTTAATGAACAAACCAACATTTATGGGATAATATTGGCATTGTTTAGAGGGAAAGTGCCTTTTGGATCCAGAAGGTATTTTTCTCACCCTCTCAGGATTATTATCACAGTTGGGAATTAGAAGCAGCCACCAGCCAAATGCTGGTAGATTTTGGAACCCACCAGCCACAGTGGCAGGTGGACAAAAAAGTTCTCATGTAACAAGAGAAAAGCTCCTTGCATGCATACAAAGACGGACAGGAGTGTTAGCCGTCTATTAGATAACTCCTTCCACAACAAGTTGGTTTCAGGAGATTACTGCCTGCTGTTTCAAGCCGTGTTACAAAGCTAACCAGTCTTGTCTCCTCCCATGGCTTACTCTTTCTTCATTCCCTCCATTTTGTCTTTAATTGCTCTCAGCTGAGTAATAATAATCCTTACTGGATGACTTCCATAAAGCAGCTTTACAGTCAAGCCACTTCAGCCACCCACCTAGACACAGATTACTGTGAGACGTTTACAGGAAATCTGCTGATGTAGTGGTTAATTCTACGAGAAATCTTATGAAATTTGCGATGGGAAAATGTTAGATAATGCTCAAAGCTATTCATTCCTTTCTTCTCTTGACTTATGAAAGCTTTACATACCGAGCAAACTTTATAGGCTTTTTATGTCATGGTGCAGGTTAAGTGTTTAAGTGATTCATTTGGATGTTTGGGAGTACACACACATGTTAAAAAGGTGGTTTAGCATAACTGAACAGGTAGAATACATAAATATATAATACAAAGTAGATCAAATTCTTAAATATATAGGCACAAATTAAGTCTCTTAAAACAAAAAACAACACCTGTCAAGTTTTTAATATCTGTGTCATTCAGTTCACCATTCGTTGCCCCAGCTGTGTGTGCTGATCCTGCTGTTTCTACAAACACTAATTAACCCCCCTCTTTAAGCCAGCGATGGGAGACTTATACAGGAAGCAGATTAAGGTCTTAACAAGGGGAAGTACGCTAAAGCACCTCGGCATTAATGACTCGTTTTGTTAAACGCGCGATTAGCTTTTCCACTGAAAGTAACCAATTAAGCTTTTTAGTCCGTAAAAAGCTGTCCCCAGCGATTCTGCATGTTTAGACCAAATCTCAATAATAGATTAGTCAACATTTATTATCACTAAAAAAATAAAAGAGCAGAGAATAGTACAAGAAGGATAGGAGGTCTGAACACGTTAGTTAATGCTGGCTAACTTATTAATTACTTTTATCAACGATTCTTTTCTCACACACGTTTATATGATCATTCGTATAGCTGGATGTCATAAACTTTCTCTGTATGTTTGATTCTGAAAGCATCATTTCCTCTCTCGCAAGAGCCTCGAATTACAGTTTGTCATCTCAAATGTATGTGATATCTCTATTCTGGCACCCAACAACACAGCAAGATGACATTTTCGATGTGTACCTTTAGCCCACTGGTAGTGTTTGCCTCCAGTCTTTCCTTTGTTTTGTCTCCAGCCAACACTGTGCCGTTATTATGATGTTGACACAAAAAGAGTCTATTGATGTTTGTGTTTCATCACTCTGCCCTACCTTCTCTTTGGTCCTGAGCTCATCAAACATCTCCTGGATCTCCACCCGCCAGTCGTCCTGCATGCTGTGGAAGGAGTCCTGGGGCATGGTGGCCATCACTGCCTCCTCGATGGCCGACAGCTGCTCCAGGATGCAGGAGAAGGAGGGACGCACGTGGGGGTCCTGGTCCCAGCACTCTGGACACACACATTGCAGTGTAAATATTGACACATTAACAAACACAGTCAACAGCGTGTATATGTTTTGCTCCAGCAAGCAAAGTTTCCCAAACAATATTATTGACAACAGGCCCAGAGGCCAACTTTAGTAAAAAAGTGACAAAAAAAGGGCTCCACACAAAACCTGTAAAAGAAACTCACTGCATTAAACCCACTACCACACATATAATGTCTACCATCTATACAGCTACTGAAAATAAATCCTTATGTGAAGAAGAATTTAACTAAATGTCAAAGGTCCTTGTGTGTACCGTTACGTTAAGGTACATAACCATTAGCTATACAAACAGGCAAGTTTAATGGTTGTCCCATGTTATTTAGGTGAGACTGTAGACAAAGTACATTTTATGTTTTATTGTTAATAATATGGTTATTTAAAAGGAACAGTGCGTAGCATTTAGAGGGATACTGACTTAACCTAAAATGCATAAAAATGTGTGAAATAATTCAACTGTGCAATACTCTGTCATTAATAGTGCATTTATATTATTATTTAATTATTATTTATACCATTCTGGCATTTATATTTAACACACCTAATAGAACCTACTTCTCAGCATTTTGTATTTACTTATTTGCACTGTGTTTATTTGTTATATATTACACGTCGTAATGCAAGTATTTGTACATATTTCATATTTCTTACATTCTCATTTCTTATGTTTAATTTTACTACTTACTTATATTTCTTTACATATATTGTGTTTATATTGTAGCATTATGTCCATAATTTACATGTTACTTACTCCTTTATTTCCATTTTGTTTATATAAGAGCAACACCCCAATTTCTATTTAGTATTTCTGATTCTGATCTATTGGTAGAAATGGAATATAATATTATTACAGAACCTTTTTTGTGACAGACTTTACAGATACAGAGACTATTCTCAGATCAATTATCATTTGCAGTCTTTACAAACTGTTAGTTGTTTTGCGTGTTTTATAGCTTCATGTACTATGGCTTCCTTGGAATAAAATTTCTGGATCATTATATGACATTATTTTTAACAAATAAAAACTTACCACTAAGATATTATTTTCTAATAATACAATTAATTTAACTCCCCAGGGATTTGGTCATAATGTATAGGTCAATCAAAACAATAATAAAAAAGATCCTGAAATGTTTTCAGGACATGCTTTCCTACATTCTGCAGTAATATTGTTATGTTACACATTTACCTTCCATGAGCTTGGCGAAGGGTTCAGGGCAAGTGGAGGGGATCGGTAGAGTTAATTTATTGACCGCCACGCCGTAAGCAACAGCCAGGCCGTCTATCCCACGATATGGCACCTCCCCTGTTAACAGCTCCCACAGCAAGACACCGTAGCTGGTGTTTATGACGCACATACAAAGAAAATAAAAAGAAAGTAAAAGGAAAGTAAAGGAGAGGGGGGGGGGATATTAAACAAAGGAATGAGTAATGATGTCAGACAAATGTGTAAGAGTAGATATTTTATTCTTGGGTCTGTGTTTAGTGTCGTATTTGTCATACCTCCAGACGTCACTGCCTTTGGAGAAGAGGGATGACTTGATGACCTCGGGGGCCATCCAGGAGTAGGTGCCTGCGGCTGACATTTTTGTGGTTCTGTGCCACTCCCTGGCCAGGCCGAAATCTGTGATCTTCAAGGTCTTCCTCCCGATGTCGTCATTCTCAATCGTTTCGAGTAATAAAACTGGAAAAAGAGAGGGATACATTAGAGAGGGGCCATGGAAGTGACTGGGAGTGGGATGAGGGCAAAAAAGGAAGATGAATATAGATACATGAGGAAAGGGAATAACAAGCGATGAGTGATTGAGAGAAAAGGAAAAGTGGAAAGACAGGATTGGGATGAAAGTGACAGATGTGAGGGGGATAGAAGAGAAAGGAGAAAGACGAGTGAGAGAGAAAAAGATACAAAGAGTGGGGGGACAGACAGAGAGGCGGCCATGCAGGTAAGGAGATGATAGTCGATATTCAACAAGGCCAACAGAGGTATGCAGGTCATTTATTACTGTAATAACAGAAGGTTGACAGCGTCACAAAGCCCCTGTCCTCAGGTCCTAAAACTGTTTAACACATTAAAGACAGCCGGAACCCTCCAAACCTGCCTGTAACACTACACCTGGCCTGAGAACCCTGCCACGGCGAAGCCACAACCCACTGTCGTGCAAAGTCAAGTTTTACTCACCAATTTAATATTAGTGTTCCTGTTCCTGAAACCCCCTATACGTTCTTATATAAACAGATGTGTATCATTTTAGACCAGTTTCAGCTCAGTTAGATAAACATTACTCAAATTCCTTTTAGTCATGATACAACAAAATCAAGTTTGCTACTCAATTCAATTAAAGAAAATGCCCAAAAAGGAAAAAAAAAAATCAAAGATTGCCTAACTATAAAATCTCGCATTCACACCAACAGCAAATTATCGCCTTGCTTTACTCGCACAAGTTGGATTGCCAGGATCATTTGTGTTCATTTGCGTTAATCGCGCTAGAAGCGTCGGAGAGGAGAAGGAGCTTGTCTTCATAGACCACAACTTTTCTTTCCGCCATTTCCGCCATCAACCACGGAAGAAATAACCACTGTTGCTGCTTTGTACGTGTTGTGGAAGTCCCAGATATGTCAGAAAAACAAACGCCTTCGTGTCTGGGTTCTTGGCTGTATTCGAATACAATGTCATTGCACTGACTGTATCTAACAAGCCACACGTCGCTACTGCGGTATGAACCCAAAAGAAACAGATTGATTTAATTGCAATAAACAGAACAAAAGGATGCCGAAATAACTAATTAATTAATGCTTTGTCAGGTCTGTCCGCAAGACGACAATCAAACAACTTTTAAAATGCTTGTTTTCTGAATGGAGTTTCGGATCAATCAGTGCCAGGCTATGCTAACATTGTAGCTGCTCCATCATCACTCAGCATAACGTCATCTAGGCATAAATACGGCAGCAACATTGTTGTAAAAGCATCAAAAGGTTTCTGAAATAACTACATAATAATGACAATTTGTAAACAGTCTGAATTCATGCTTTGTCCACAAGACGACAAGCAAACAACTTTTAAAATGCTTGTTTTCGATCAGTGCCAGGCTATGCAGCTGCTCCATCAACACTCAAGATGAAGTCATCTAGGCATAAATACGGCAGCATCATTATTGTTTATACCATAGACAGTCTGTGGTTTATACACATACATTTATATACAGTATTTCGTTTGGTCTCTGTACAAATATGATGTACTATCGTAGCTCTGGGTCCCATAGACAGCTACAATATCTATTTCCTCCATTTCTGATTCAATGTCAGGACATCAGTGACAACAGGAGGAGAATCTCAAAACTGATAGGCTTTCGCAACACAGCGTCATGCAAATTTCTAGCTCGAGCTGAAATTTTTCAAGACACGCAAAAACGCGAATGACGCAAATTTTTATCCATTGATTAATTGTTACAAAGTCAAAAAGTAGTGAAAAACGTCCAATACAATAATGTGAAGCCCAAGGTGACGTCTTTGAATGTCTTGTTTTGTCCAACCAACAGTCCACAACTTACATTAAAAGGTACTCAGTAAAACAGAAAGCAGAAAATCCTCAAAATTGGGAAACTGAAATTAGGGAACGTTTGTTATGTTTGCTAGAAGAAAAAGAAAAAAAAAGACATAAACAATTAATTGATTATCAATATAGTAGTTGCCGATTCATTTTCTGTTGATCGACTAATCGATTGTTTCAGAAAAATGGACGAATCTGAGTGAAAAATACAGAAATGCAACCAAGGGAAACTTGGATTATGATAAAGTAAAATGCACAAAAATAACATTTAACAACCAAAAATAAAGGAAGCAAGTAAGTAATTTTCAGTGCAGTAGAGCAAAGAGATAAGGGTAAATTTATTTTTGATTTAAGCTTTTTAAACCTGTGCCACCCACAACCTGGTGATGACTGGAGAGTAGTAACATTTCTACTGTCCAATGCTTCCTTTCAACAGGAATAAACCTGCTCTCTGTACACAACAACTGCCAAATAATATTGTTATCTCTTTGACAACAAGAAGCAGCCTTTTCCATGAAGCCGTGTGTATCAACAGCCAAAACAGACTCCTTGATCCTTTTGATCCTCTTAGTATTACTTTCAACATTTGTTTTTTCCTCTGCCAAGATCTCCTCACATTACAAACTGTTCCATTTCATTATTTACATGCAGTCCTAACACTGCAGGTCAATTTGAACCTGTCCTATCAGCTGTGTTGATTCTGCAGAATGCCAAAGCCAGCAGAGAAACTAAAGCTCGAGGTGGTGAAGGTGGTTTGTGGGAGGCACTTAGGTGTTAGGATTAAAACAAACACCCTTGCTGACACATGCACTCTGTGGTAATATTCCCATGGGAAAAAGGGTGCAATGATAAAGATACATAGTGGAGTTTGAGGCATTTGAGTTTCTTCACCTACTGTATCACAATGTACACTTGTACAAGTTACTTAGTTTACAGGATATTATTAAAGGATAAAACAGCTTTCAACAGAGCCGTTGTGATATGTGTGTGTCCAAGTATTACTTGAATGAAGTAGCTGCACAATGTGTGCTATTTTATCATTCACTGACCTTGGACTTCCTCCTCCACAGTAGTACCAAGCTAAAACCTGCTAAAACACACACAAACAAACCTTTTCCACAATTCTCGATCACAGTCATGCGTAAACTTGCACCTATATTACACTTATGTGCGGATTTTTTAACCGTCTGAGACCCAGGTGGAATGGTTTACCTACAGTAAGCATACTGACCTTCAATCCTAGCTAAGAATACATTGTGATTAATTACACAACAAATGTGTCTGGATACAATCTACTGAAAGGTGTATGTGTAGGAGGGATAGAAAGGAGGAGAGCTGTTAACTTCAAGAACAGATAGTGTGGTCAAAAATTGGCTTAGAGACCTTGAGACAGATGCATAAAACTCAACAGACTCCACACTGAAAATCTGTGTATTGTGGAAGTGTATGAGGAAAACTGAAAAAAAAAACACATGTTGCTGACTTTCCTTTGTGCTATGCCCACTCACATAACTGGCCATATATTTGCAACACAAAACAATGACAAATATTGTCCACAAACCCTCACAGGTACTGTATTCAACATAAAAAATATGCTCAAATCTTAACATGGCAAACTGCAGCCCAACAGGCAACAACAGTTGTCAGTGTGTCAGTGTGCTGACTTGACTATGACTTGCCCCAACCTGCATGTGATTATCATAAAGTGGGCATGTCTGTAAAGGGGAGACTCGTGGGTACCCATAGAACCCATTTTCATTCACATATCTTGAGGTCAGAGGTCAAGGGACTCCTCTAAAAATAGATATGCCAATTTTTCCTTGCCAAAATTTGCATAAGTTTGGAGCGTTATTTAGTATGACACAGTTGTTATCAATGGATTCTTTAGCTTTTGTAGTTTCATAGAATACCAGTATCTTCACTCTAGCTTTAAAACTGAGCTCGCTACAACCTTAAAATCGCAAGTCGTGTGCGTTTGTGTCAAAAACATAAAAATACTATATATTAATATAATTTTCCACTTTCACTGTGTTAATTTTTTATACAATATCATAAGCGCCAAACATTCATTAATTTTCTGAATTTTAACCCTTTAAATGACAGTTCACATAATAACAGTGTTGTTTTTTGTTTTTTTTAAATTAGCTCCTGTATACTAAATGCTAGATTGATTTTTTTTTCTTCACAATCTGGGATACTGTATGTCAATGATTAGCAACAACATTGTCTTTGATGCAAACACATAATATAGCAGTAATGCCCCTTGTGGAAACCAGGAAAATAGCATGTATTTGTTCCATAGGGCAAACATAAGAAAATCTCAATCTGGTGGAAAATAATAAAAACTACAATCTTGAAGCCAGGGCTCTGGATTGAAAGCCTGATATAATAGAATGCATGATTTTATGCTGTAATGACCGTGGGATCAAAAATTGTGCTTTTAATGAATTTCAATGGGGACATTTTTGTCCTTATGGGTCTGAGTGTCTGTATTTTCGCTACAGTTTATTTGAGCTTATTACAGGAGTTGAGGTTTAACTACCAAAATTAAAATAATAATAATAATAATAAAAAATAAAAAAAATCACACCCTTACCAAAATGTATGCCATATGCATTAACACAGCCAATAAATCTAAAAAATAAAAAATAAAAAGGCAAAAATGTCCCTAGTGATGCACAAGGGTTAAGTGAAGATGTTCATGCATGCATTCTATTGATGATAATGTAAATGTAATTATATTATTCACCGTTTATTAAGTTGAAAACCTGAAATATTACATACAAATGCTTGTTTTATGTGATTATAAATTAAATATCTTTAGGTGTTGTGTCGTAAGATTGTTGGTCGGAAAAAACAAGCTATTTGATGACGTCAACTTGGGCTTAGAAACTTGTGATGGGCATTTTTCACAATTTTCTGGCATTTTATAGACCAATGGATTCATTGAGAAAATAATTGGCAGATTAATCGATAGTGAAATTGAGTTACTTGCAGCCCAAGATGCAACACAACACAAGCATCACTGTTGTGGTGTAAAGTAAACATTAATGTTGCAAATAAAATGTGTCCATGAATGTGTATTTCTTTATCATATTTCTAATATTCTGCTATCCTCACTCACAAGTTTGTATTTGTTAAGTCTGCTTTAATGTATGCATCATTTATACATATAGCACATTGACTAAAACCACCAAGGACATTTGGCTTGTGTACTGCAAACATAACTGCGTTTTACCACAACAGAAAAGTAACCATTTTACTATTCAACTATCATTCCAAATGATCACAGGAAATGCATAACGGACAATTCCTGCTAATAAACTTGTTCCTATCAAAAACAAATTGTTCTTTAGACGCACTGAAAACACAATTCCCAAGGGTGAAATGATTTCAAGCAGTATTTTAACCGTAGTGTGGCTCCTATGGGTCTCCACTAATAACAGGGGTATTGGTGCCATTACTAGCCTAGGGCATGGAGGGGATCCTCTACCCAGGCTGCAACAATAGGAATTCCATTACAAACAGGTTTCACTAGACCAATGATATACTCCTACTTCCTGTTGTCAAGTCCTCTCTCAGTGATTCCATAGATTCCTCCCAGCAGGCTCAGTAGGTTTATAATGACCTTTGATGGGTTAGTTACACAACCTAGAAGAACAGTGGTTTTGGGATAACCCCGTCTGCGTTGATTGGCCTATAGAATATCATGCCAAATGCTTTCTTTGTAGCGCCATGATACTTCAGTGTCAGCCCTCTAGAAATTTCTGATAAAAGACCTAGCTCCTGTCCACATGACTCCATGCTGACGTGATGCTACAAAAACACCTTTAAACCGCAGCAAGCCATTTTGTTTGGCTGCCAGAGTCTATTAGCAGTAAAGCTAATAACACAACAACACTACAGATACTGCTGGTTGACCTGTGTCATGTGATTTATAAAGGGTTACACATCGTCACCCATTGTATAAATCTATCCAAGCATACAGTGCAGTCTATGAAAATCTAGAAACTAATTATTGTTTCGGCTCTGTACTTTTATCAAAGAATGAACGTCTGTGCAAACGTCATCATCGAAAATTAGGGATCCGATACTGTGCTCATGTACTTCTGTATAAGATATTTAGGGCATTAGTATTACAGTAAACAACTATATGCTATGTAAAGATATAGAGGAGTAATGTCTACCCGAGCAGAGAATGAAGTCACTCTCCCTCTGTATATGTTGTAATCAGAGCTTCTCTGTGCTTTGTTTACACAGCCGGGCCGGCCATGCATGCCTTTTAATGCATGTTAGTGCATGTGAGCGTGCCCCACTGGCTAGCTCACAGCCGGCGCTCTACCCTGCGCTCATACGGCGGTCGGGATGGTGTTACCAGCGTAGCACCCACCCTCCGGTTCCCCCTCAGGTAAACACAGTTAGCTCTGTTAGCACTGTTGCCGTTGTTTGCACTGTTAACTGTTAGCTGCGAGCCGCTGGCTGTGCTGTCGCCATGTTGAGAGCTGTGTGGAGGCAATAGAAATGGTCTGAGTTTTGTATCGAGGACCTTTTATATTACAGCTTAATTTAAGTAGTGCTCAAACACTGACACAATTATGCCCTGTTGAAACAAAGGTGTGTTTCCAATACACATATTTTTGTTTGTCAAAATTTTGTAAAACTGAAAATTGCATAGGTCTCAAACAACAATAAAAAAACTACTTTTGAGGCCATTCTACAACACATCAAACTGCAAAAAAAACTGAAAGGAACTAGACATATCTTAATTATTAAGGTTGTAAATGATGAGCATAATCGTACAATTGGACAAGTCCATTTAACTAATCATGAGATAATATTTTATGTAATAACATAAAAATTGTAAAGGAGAGACTAATCTGTAAAATTAGATAAGTGAGGAAGGAAGAAGCTAAGTTAGGACTCATGGTGTCCTCTTCATGGTCTAACCCTGACTAACCCCCAGCCAACTTTGAAGTCCACCATGACCTCTTCACCCTATTCTAAATTTTCTAAGAAAGGTTAATCTCAGCAGGTTTTCAACAAGAAGCTCCATTTCAAGTTATTTTGTCTAGCCTTGTAATATAAGGCAGACCTTCAGGAAAAAAGCTACATGCTAAAGAGAACATTTTGTTTTATTGAAATTAAGTTATTCTTTAAAAAGTCTCACTTTCAGGCAATTTTTTACATTTTACTTCTGTAACCGAAGCACTTGATCTATGTCTACACGTGCCAAAATTCATATTTAAATAAAAGTAAAGTGCAATATCTCAAATAAAAAAGAGGAAATTACAACAATAGTCTTGTGACAATACATGGAATTGTGGCTTCAAAATTGCATTCAAAAAGCAGAAGAAGATGCCCTGGGTAACTTCTGTGTAGAGTCATCCTAAAATTCATGTGTTCAGGCTAAGTGTAAAGTTAGCACATGCAAAGCCTACACAGCCGAGCTACTGCACAAAATCAGGCTGTGTCTAGTCAGTCTTGAGTATTGTTTTGCTCTTACAGACAATCAAAGGCCTGTTTGGATTGGACGTGTTGAAGAAATGGAGGCGGGGCAATGGTAACCTAATTATTACTTGTGCATCTCATGATTTGAATCCCGTCTAAATATAGGTCATGTCAGTATATTTTAAGAACTGCACACTCCCACTGTTACATGCCAGTAAAAATAGCCAGAGGTTATGGCAAACGCATGAATGCACCAACATCCTTGACTTGAACAAGTTGAATATCAAATATATGAATACATGTGTAAAAAATCATATGGAAGAAATTTAAAAAAAGCAATTTTAGCATTTTTCCTCTTATTTCAAAAATCTTGACTTTGACTATTGATAAAAGTTGTACTGTAAGATACTTGCCCAAAGTATGTCCATACCAGATTTCAAGACTTTAGTCTAGGGATGGTAATTTTAAATTTTTTTTTCAAACCGATAACCGACCCTCGTTAACCGATTTTTGACCGTTAACTGACAAGATTAGTGTGTTACATGCAGCGGTGCTGTGGTTTTAGTGCCTAACAAACCACTCGGCTGCAACGATAAGCTGATGCACAAACTAGTTAAATCCATCATTTATCACCAGCTGCAGTGTATGCGCAAAACCGACAACTGAGTCCCCAGTTTACATGTCCGGGAGAGTTTGCAGCTACGATGCTGCGTGCATTGTTGAGGACACATGCAGCTACTTTCCCAGTAAAAGTCTCCACCACATCAGTTAGTTTAGCTGCAAGGCTGTCAGCTGTGTGTCTGCCCGGTGTAACGGTAGCGAGTGTCCGACAGACCGTGTTTTTGTGCTACATTCGCAGCTGTAGCGTTGCTGGTGGCCTTGTGCTCACCTAATTAGTCAATTAGTCATCTTTTATGCTTTTTCATGCTGAATGGCTTGTTTCTAAGTAACTTATGAGCATTTCTGGTAAACACAAGATTTAAAGTGGTGCTTTTTGTGATTCTTTGTGGAGAAACTCAGTTTTACAGATCTGTCCATTAGATCAACTACTTAGTCTACAAAATGTTGAATGTTAGTTGACTAAGAATTTCTTTGGTTGAGGACAGCCCTAATCATCACTGTTAGATTATAAGGTTTGCCAGTTGCATAAGCTACAGGTGATGTGTGAAACCTGTTTGGTGTAAATGGATCAGATGCTCTAATTCCTGTTTACCTTCAGACTCACCTATGATCTCTTTTTTCCATTGTGCATTGCAAATGTCTTGAGATACTTGCAATCACTGTCTTATAAATCTGTCATGTCTGAAAAGGTTATAACTTCGTATGTTGTTTTTCTGTGCTTTTTCGCAGTATACATCTTACTCTTTTGAAAAGAAAATGTTTTGAAGCGGACAACAGGGCAACGCAACTGGAGATGGATATGCCTCCAAGGCAGAACCCCACCCTCAGTCCAGCCCCCATTTAATTCCCCTTTCCAACAGTGGATCTTCAGGCAGACCCATCTTTCATGGTGGAATAGTGGGAAGATCAGAAGCAGAGCTGCTGCCTTCAAAGCAGGTCCCACGCTTCTTCCCATTGCTTTCTCCCCCTCAAGGTAAAAAAGAAAAAAAAAAAAACTTTCTGGGCAAACATGGCCATTTTCTTCACTCATCAACAAACTAAAAATAACTCAAGTGTAAGTCCCAGCCACTCTGCAGCAGTTGAAATTCCACAAACCAATGATAAATGAAAATTAAAAGCCAGTTTTAGAAAGTTTTGGAAGACACAGCACATTTGCAGTAGACCCGATTCAGTAGGCATTAAATAGTGTGCATTTGTGTGTTAAGTACTTTCACTATATTAAAGACAATTTAACTAACTCCATACCTACAGTATTTCATGCACATTATATCAAATATGCACAGCTAAGAAAACCAACAGTGAGTCTTGAAGCAGTGCTGATCAATGAAATCTCAAACAACCACAAAGCCAGTTCAATTTTTTTTTATCTCTCTGTCTCTCTATCAACAGACAGGGCTGTGTGAAACTGTGCTCCTTACGCTGAAAACACACCAGAGCAGTGGCGAATCGTAGCCTGCAGCGAGCTATGTCTACGGAAAGCTGTAGCTGTTTTGCTGTCAAATGGGGCTAAACTAGAAGTTGGGGATAGTTTAACTTTTAGCGGTGAAGTGCAGCCACAGAGTAACCGCAGCCAATCAGTAAACAGAGTCCTGTTACTCCAATGACATGTTGTGGTTCATGGATCACCACCCAGTTTGTCTGTTGATATGGTATTAAAAATTCGTACTCTCATAACACATTTTCCTTTAAGAATTTTTCACATCATCAACATTACAGTTTAAGTTACATCTTTACAAAACATTTGCTTCCGTGAGTCATCAGGTAAGAGCTAGTTAGCGTTTGTTATTGTTAGCTAATCCTCGACCAAAGCTAATGTTAGCTTATAGATCTTCATATCTAACATAATATTGTGTTTAAAACTGGAAATTTACGATGTGCGTCTAATTACGCAAAGAATAAAGCTGATGTCATGTCTTGGATTTTGGAACAGTAACGTTAACTCTCAGCAAAATGAATAATTTTCCATCAAGTAAGTAATTCAGTTTATGTAACGTTAAGATGAGCTAATGTTGATACACACTCTTTTGAGCGTCTAGCAGCGATTATAGCCTAGTAATGAGATTTTAAGTAACTGGAGACAAAACTGTCTTTTCTACTCCCCGTAGATCATAAATCCTTGAATATAAAAACGAATCGGTTGAGAGATGTAAACATTATAGTGCTTTTTATCCAGAAAAACAGCAGCTCCCCTGTTCACTTGTGTGTGTTTACAGGCCAGTCCTGACCTCCCCACTATGGACGGCGATGCTGATGTATTGCAGCAACAGGCTGAAGGGGCCAATGCGGTATCTACGTATATACATCTATGGGCGAACATGCCATGACCCCGCCACGACTTATAGGACAGGAAATGTAAAAGATATCAAACCATTGACGATGCTTGTAATGTGTCATCTTAGTTGTCGGGCATCTTTGCCTATGTTACAAAGAATTTCTTCCCGCCTGAAACACATGAACCCGCCTCCCGGCCTCAGAAAAATTTTATTATTGCGGCAAGCCGCACTTTGCCACTGCCTGGTGTGTTTTCGGGGTTTTGATACAACTTTTTAATAGAAACTTTGAAATGGCATAATAATCTACGACTGGAGAGATTTCAAATTTAAACATAACCTAAGCATAATCCTGAGGCTTCTTTTACTTTTGTGTGGCATAACTAAGCATTGATGCAACATGGTTTGCTGTAAAAATTCTCAGTGCAGCCTCCTAACTTGACGTGGCAGTATTTTCGTAACTGTGCCAACAGACTAAGCATGAGAGTAAGAGGGCTTCCTGTAGTAAGCAGAAACAAGGCTGCTAAACATTCCCCGACTGGTCTGTCTCTCTCGGTTGAAATGAGAGTGCCCCCAGGCATTCTGGTTGATGGGAAAAGGATCAGGGCTAATGGCTGGCTAAATCCATCTATCATGGTCACGTCTCTCCGGGCCACTTGCTCTTTGTCTGTCCTCTTCCTCTCCTGGCTTGTGTCTGTTTAAGCTTGAATTAACCCATAACTAGGCTAATTAAAACATGCCAAATGTTAAAAGGTGTACAGCCACTACCTTTTGCCGTATTAGCATCTATCAATGTGCTCGGGAGCTACGGAGGGGATTGGTTGATTCGGAAGGCAGCTCTTCTCAGCTGTGGGCCCTTTTCCTTTTCACCCTGCCCTGCAACAATAGGTGCAGTCAGGGAGAGGTCATAAAAAACACAGTGAAAGCATCTCCACTCCTCCTCTCTCCCCTCTGCCCATTCTCTCGTCAGAGAAAAGACAGGCAATAACTGTCTGTGTGTCACCAGGGGTAATTGTGGGAAGCCTGAGAAAAGTTGCCCTGCAACACCTAGTCAAGCTTTGGTAACTTTTCCTCTTCGATTCTACTTACTGCAGAAGTAGAGCAAGACAACGGAAAAATTACAGGAGGAAAAAAAAGAATTCTCTACTCATACTTTTTCTGAGCTACATCAAGCCTAACTGTTTTCTCTCCTGCTGTGAGCTTGCTATGACCCAGTAATGAAAAACTGGGTTTAAGAGGTGTCCTTGGCAATGCTGTTCCCACAGAAGCAGAGTTGTTCACAGGGAGACACAAAACTATAAGACTGTTTAGTATTTTCATACCGAACGATGCAGCAGCGGGAGGACAGGTAAAATGAAATAGAAGCTGCTAGCACTGGTATTGAACCGGTAGTCTGTGTCTTATTTATTCTCTTAATTTGGGTATCAGCACAGAAAATGTGTGATAGGTGCATCCCTTATTTATATCTTTTCAATGCATATTTTCAATTGCAATAGTAGCAACATTTTTAAGACAACCATAGTGAGATAGAAAACTTTAAAGGGACATATTATGCTCATTTTCAGGTTCATACGTGTATCTCCAATAAGCCTGCATGTGACATACAGTAGAAGGGGAGCCAAATCTGAATGGCTTGTTGAATCAGATGCTGTTTTATCTAGCAGCCCACAAAAACTGACTGGGTTGTCTTATTTCAAAGTTTGTGGGTTGGTAAGCACTCTAGATACCCAAATGTATGTGCACAAGCACTGAAAGGGTTTGTTTTTCATGATATGTCCTCTTTAATAAAACTAGATGAAGATCCAACTTTGTGGATGATCACATAAACTGGATTATAGTCATACATTTCATCTGGCAGATGCTTTTGTTCAAAGAAGTGACTTATAGTAAGTGCATTTGTCACTTTCCATAATGATATTGAAGAATCCAGTCTGGACTGTCCTTCCCATGTGGGACATTTTCATCCATGATTGGGACTGTTGCTTCAATGCGATGACACCCAACCAATACTATTGTCATTACTATTATACTCTTATTTAAAATTATGCTTAACATTATTTTATTTCCTTTTTTTAAGCTAAATATATATATATATATATATTTTTTTTTAAATCTCTTTATTTTATTTTTATTTTATTTACTTTATATATTATTTACTACTACTATTATTATTTATTTAATTTGTATTGGAAATTATACTTAAGTTTGCGCATTGTGCTACACATATAGAGATGGAAATACAGGTGCACTAGCCCTAGCACTTTGCCCTGGTTGCTGCGACTACTAAATCAAAATAGGGTTCTTCAATGGCATGATGATTTGCATATGTTTTCTCCGTTTTGTCAGACACAGCGTAATGATGAAGTCTAACAATAGCTTATGATTGATGGGAGAATGCTGTTGCACGTGCTCCAAACTGAATTCCATCAGGTTCATTGGCGTTCGAGCACACATTCCTGGCATACTATCGCTCACACCAAGATGTGAAACTCCAAAGTTTATGTGGGTTATGCATGCTGGCTCGGGACCAGGTTTCAGTGTGATTTCTTGCTCTTATCTACTGCTCTATGAAAACTTCCACTCCTAGTGTGAGGGCGAGTTTAAATCAAAGTTGTAAGATGGGAATATTGGAAGGGTCAATGACAGGATGTAATGAATATGACTAGGATAAACAACAAATTCCCTAAAAGCCTGTTATCAGAAGACCAAAATTAACAATAAATGTATCCTATAAGAAGTATTGTCTGCATTGCCAGAGGCTAATATAACTTATGTATCCAAACCATATGACTCTGCTGACATGCTATTGTATTTAGGGGACATAATCATTCATTACAACATTGCAAGTATAGCTTATTCTTCTTAGCTTGTCAAATTAGCAAGTTGTAAACATGGAACCACAACTCTGCAGTTGTTTCAGACCAAACTAAATTGCCAATATGTATTCTGAATATGTCAATATAACAATACAACAGTAGTAAACAGTAGTTTCTGGATGACAATGGAGCTCTATGGCACACAGGCAGGCTGTGGCTACACAGACAATACTTGTTAACAGGATAAACTATTTGCTGTTTTTTATGTGTTCAGTAAGTTTCTTGATTAATATGAAAAAGAAAAAGTGACACCAGCATTATCCTTAAAAGTTTGAAAACTGCATTGGCCAAAAAGTAGACATCAAAAATAACAAGGAGCAAGAGGGAGCAGAAAGGAACAAGGGAAGGAAGGTAAGTAAGGAGAAAAATAACGAAGTAAGAAGGGAAACCCCCTCAGTTTGTGGCAATAAAAGAGTACCGCTGCTCTCTGGGAGATTAAATATGAACGGAACAAAACAAAACGAGGGCTTTGAGACCCTCCGAGTCCTAGCCATTCTTCTGGCCACAGTAGCCTAGCAACCGCTGCTTGACCAGTCCATTGTGCAAACGTATGTTAAGCTTTTATCCCTCATTAGCAACATTCCTCCCTGCAGGCTGGGATTTTACAGATTAGGTTGAAAAACACAAAAGAGATTGGACAAATCTTGCTGACTTCCAACATATTACTTTACAGGCTAATCATTGATCAAATAGCTGTATGTTTATCTGCGTGGAGCATGTGTACACTGCAAGTTGATAAATGGCAGTCCAAGTAGTGGAATGAAGGTGGAGGAGTTTAGTTGTGTACCTGTCTGTCTGTCTGTCCTGGTTTAGGACAAATACTGGAGTGGAAAAACTTGACAATATATACCAAAATGGAAACACAGCCACACCAACAGACATTTTGCTCATTAATTATTAAAAAAAAGTGACAGATTGCTGATTAACAACCACTTATGTGCAATGTATCCATTTTCTATCTACCCCCCGTGTAGATAATTCTCACTCCTTTTATCCTTTTAGACTGACCGACGCACACTCAACGCCAAGACAAACAGACGACAGTCCCTCACCAGCAGATGCAACAACTTCTCTAAGCTGCATTATTCTTGGTTTTTACTGGGAAAACAACCCAACACACCGCAGGGTGCCATTTGTGTGTTTGTGTGTAGGAGAGAGTCCTTTGTGAACTCACTGCCCTGGTTCAAAGCAAACACATACAGCTTCTTTCATTCTCTCTTTATTTAGATAAGACCGTATATTGACTGCAGATGGCCAGACTTCTGACCCTGGGATGAGCAACTACCTGCATCTAGTAACGGTGCTGGTAGAATTCAATGTCTTTCTTGGTCTCATTTTGTGGTTAACAGCTAAATTAACAACTAGGTTAACAGGAAATCAAGAATGAATTCAGAAAAACTGACATATATTCCACTAACCCACAATCTTATGGTAAAATGTTTGAGTTCCCAGGTTTCACTAGAGCCCAGAACTGCAATAAGCACATTATGAATGGTCTCTCATAAGCTTAATTTTAAATTTTCCCTCTTTACTTTAAGCTAAATGCTGCATATATGTCACAGTGAAGTGGCAGGACAAACACACTGACTTGTGTTCGCAGCACTGTGCCCGTTCGGGGGAGTTTGTTTGTGTATGTTCACCAAACATCCGATTAGCTTAAACAGTCTAAATGGCAGTTAAATCCTCTCTCTCCATCTGCTCTATAATTAACACAAATCTTCCATCTTAAATAAGACTACTTTTAGGGTTGGGCTCGTCTACACTGTTGGCATCATATGCACATAAAATGTATTATTTCAAAGTTTTGTTAAAAATTGTTTGAAAATCAATCTCCAGACACAATGACTGATTGTCCACATTCAAAATGATGTGATGGTTTCATCTTGGAGAGTGAATCAGTTTTATTCTTATGCATACTTACTGTATTACAATACATATTCTAAATTACTGGTATTAGGTCTGTAAGGAGTTTTTTAGATTCATCACAATTTACTTTACTATTTTCTTGTGAGAGGACTGTAAAATTAGTTGTGAGGGTTGGCGAGTTGTGAACTTTTTGTCATGCTTTCACTATTCCTGGCATTTATCAACTTAGATTATATTGTATATACTTCATGTTTGCAGCATAAATGTTATTATAACTGGGCATATGTGTGTTTGACTTGTATAAAGATATTTCATGGCATACACAGGACCCTTCATTATCCAGCCCAGTTGCACAGCAGTTCATGAAATAGTCACAAATTTAATGTATTGCTTCGTGTACAAAGACACAATTTTTTTTTTTTTTAAATTGTGGTGGTCAGCACGAAACTTGAGTTGATTTATTTGTCACGTAACTTCCATACTTAAGTTACAGTACTTCCAGAGTTATTTATACCCAAACCACATCTTTTCCAAAGCCTAACTAAGTAGTTTGTTGCCTAAGCCTAACCAAGTCGATTTATTCCTAAACCTAACTGTTTTATTTTGAAAAGACTGGAGCAGAAATTGACACGTGCGTCACGTGTTGCAGGACATTCATAGTAAAAAGCACGAAAAATATGCTGTTGGAAGTCGTGTCCTGAAAAAAAGGGAAATTTGTGTCTATGTACACGAATCAGATAGATTACATTTTGTGACTATTTAACGAACTGCCGTGACACAGTGTTGACATTATCTGTAAGGCATTAAGAGGAAATCTTTATCTTTTTCAAATCCAATCAAAACGTCTCAATCTGGTGAACATGGAGGGTCTGGTCTGTGTACATTTCACATGTTTGTCTCTACATTCACACATTGACTCTCACAGCTGGAGATAAACAGACATCAGTACACCCGAGACTGCTCCCCACATGGCCCCAGGTTGATAAGTCTCAGATCACAAAGGGAGAAATAGTGTTGGGAGTCATATTACGCACATAAACACACCTGAATTAAAGTGGGTAGCCTGTGTCAGTGGGTATGTGACTCAGACTCTTTTTCTTTATCAAGACCTGTCCATTCATTATTCAGTCCTGGGAAACTAAGGTTTGCTGGCTTGTTGTCAGTTACCAGTCCAAAGAGGAACTAGCACAGAACCAAGTTCCAACTGCACTCAAAGGTGAAACCTGCAAATACTCAATCCAATTTATTTTTTTCCAAACCTGAACAGCTGCAGCAATTGTGAAACTATGCAGACATTCCCTAATGAATGAGCAAACATTCCTGCATCTGAAGTGAATGGTGTTTCTCTATTATTATACTTAAGTTCTCTGTCTTACTTCTTTTTTACCCTATGACCTCTGGTATTAGCTCTGGTTGGTTCAGCACATGGCCTGACAGTGTGGACTGAGTGTGTCTGGCTATGTGTTTGGTAAATCACTGACTTTATTTGAACAACATTTCAGCTTGGATTGGAGAGGGGGCTGGGAAGGTGAGTGTGTGTGTGTGTTTTAAAAGGCTGAGGGGGGTGAGTAAGGGGGAGTATGGGCAAGCCCAGCTGAGCAAACTCTTTATTTCACATCCTCTCGATGGTATCCCCCACCTCTTCATACACCCACAGACCTTTTACGCCTCTTTAAATCCATACTGAGTGTGCTGCACCACTGATGTTTTGAAATATATGTGAATTATGAGTTTTTAGCAACCTTAATTTAGGCTGTAATGGCAAAACTGTGTTTTCCTAATAGGTAAACCATATCATTAATATTATATTAAACAATCACTATCTGTGCAACAGGTTTGGCATGTGGACATGTGTGGAGTATATGGGATTTCAAATAATTATTTTATAAGAAGCTATAGAGTTACTTAACACTAACACAGTTACTCAAGCAAACCTGAACTGCATCAACACGCAACTATAAATAACTATAGTGTGCAATATTAATACAATGAATGTGAATACTTTTGTCTGTGCAATATATCCTTGATGCAATATACACCTCAAGTGCAACTACCTTTGTTTACATTTTATTTATTACATCTACCCTACCTATTTTACAAGTGCAATTACCTCTGTTTACATTACATCTATTTTTTATATTTTATACTTCTAGTGTAACACTTCTGTTTATATTTATTTATTACATCTACTTTACCTGTTTTATTTGCTTTATAACTGTGTGTGTGTTTTATCTGCCTCCTTTAGTTTTGTCAAGTATTTGTTTTAAAGCACTGACCAGAAGTGGCAAACTGTAAATCTCGTTGTATTTAATACAATGACAATAAAGCTTTCTATTCTATTTATTCTGCGATATTCAATGAAAATGACAAACAGTACAGTCAACAGTAGCCTGAGTAAACTTTCAGGTGATCACCTGGTGATCTCCCTCCAGCCAGCTGCCTCCTTATTTAGGTGTTAGGTTTAATTTAAAGGTCCCAAATTATAAAAAAAGTGAGATTTTCATGTTGTTTTTATTATAAAGCAGATTGAAGTGCTATATAAATAATGTGAAAGTATCAATCAGTCAATCCATGGAGAAATACACACAGCCTGTATTCAGAAAATGTGCATTTGAAACAAGCTGTCAGGATTTCTGTCCATTTGTGATGTCACAAATATACAATATTTATACCAAACATAAACATTCTAAATGTATCCCAGTTTGACAATAAAGCTTTCTATTCTATTCTATTCTATAGGAGAATAGGCTACATTTGCAAGTTAATACAATGACAATAAAGCTTTCTATTCTTGAATTGTGATTAGTAATTGGCCTTTTATAACGCTCATTATAACAGTCTTTTACTCATGGATTTTTATCTTGGGTCTCTGTCTGTGGATGTGTGAGATTTTGTTGTCTGCTCTGTTGACCTGTTTTTATTCTGCCTATGTCTGTAAAGCACTTTGGTCAGCTCATGTTGTTTTAAATGTGCTATAGAAATAAATTTGACTTGACTTGACTTATTCTATTCTATAGGAGGATAGGCTGCATGTGCAACAGGTGTATTGGTGAGAACTTTCCCCTAAAGTTAGGTAATTTATCTTATTCTATAGGAGGATATAGGCTACATGTGCAACAGGTGGATTGGTGAGAACTTTCCACTAAAGTTAGGTAATTTATCTTATTCTATAGGAGGATATAGGCTGCATATGCAACAGGTGGATTGGTGAGAACCTTCCCCTAAAGTTAGGTCATTTATCTTATTCTATAGGAGGATAGGCTGCATGTGCAACAGGTGGATTGGTGAGAACTTTCCCCCAAAGTTAGGTAATTTATCTTATTCTATAGGAGGATAGGCTGCATGTGCAACAGGTAGACTGGTGTGAATTTTCCTCTAAAGTTAGGTCATAACACACAAACACAATTCAATTTGTTTGCTTACTGTTGCTGGACTTCAGGTCACGATGGATGATGGGTACCACGGCCTCCACCTCAAGTGCAACTACCTTTGTTTACATTGTATTTATTACATCTACCCTACCTATTTTACAAGTGCAATTACCTCTGTTTACATTACATCTATTGTTTTTATATTTTATACTTCTAGTGTAACACTTCTGCTAATATTTATTTATTACATCTACTTTACCTGTTTTTATTTGCTTTATAACTGTGTGTGTGTTTACCTTTATCTGCCTCGTTTAGTCTTGTCAAGTATTTGTTTTAAAGCACTGACCGGAAGTGGCAACTGTGAATCTCGTTGTATTTAATACAATGACAATAAAGCTTTATATTCTATTCTATAGGAGGATAGGCTGCATGTGCAACAGGTTGGCATGTGGACATGTCTGGAGTAGATGGGATTTCAAATAACTGTTTTATAAGAAGCTATAGAGTTACTTAACACTAACACAACTATAAATAACTATAGGAGGATAGGATGCATGTGCAACAGGTGGATGGTGAGAACTTTCCCCTAAAGTGAGGTTATTCATCTTAATTGATGTCTCAAAAACACACACAATTCAATGTTTTGCTTACTGTTGCTGGACTTCAGGTCCCGATGGATGATGGGTACCACGGCCTCCTCGTGTAGGTAGAGCATCCCGCGTGCAATCTGCACGGCCCAGTTGACCAGGATGTGTGGAGGGATGCGCCTTCCGGTCAAGGCCCGGTTCAGCGTCCCGCCTCGGGCGAACTCCATCACCAGGCACAGGTTGGGCTCCTCCAAACACACTCCCTCCAGTTTAATAATGTTGGGGTGCTGCAGCATGGAGAAGAGCTTCGCTTCTTGTTTAACACTGTTTGCGGTGGCTGTGATGTCCTCGTCTGGGTCTTGCCTGGCTGCCTTCACTGCAAACTCCTCATCTTTCCATGTGCCACGGTACACTTTGCCAAATCCCCCCACGCCGATGATCTCCTCTAGTGACAGTTCACTGAAGGGGATCTGGATGGGCGAGCTGGGCTCTCTAGCCCCGACAGACCCACTTGTGGCAGGGAGACGGTAGATAGCTGGCTGGTAGGTGACATAGTTGGATGGGAAAATCCCGACCCGGTGGTTGATTTTACCCGTCCACCAGCCCTCGTCTCCGGAGATCGCTGCGTCTTTGGAGAGCACCTCCACCACGTCGCCTTGCCGGAGACTGAGCTCGTCCTCGCCGCTCGCCTCGTAGTCATACGCGGCTGTCCACAGGGAGCGAGTCGAGCACAGCGGGGCGGAGTGAGCCCACGACCGGGCTGTGGGGGGATCTGTCCAGGCATGATCCCCGGTTGTCCCTCCACCACCTCCACCATCACCTCCTCCTCCGCCCGGCCGCCCTTCACCGTTTGGGAAAGCGGCCTGCGATGCATCCATTTCTCGGTGGCCGTAGCGGCACCATAGAGGGTGCGCAGAGCTTTTTAAAAACAAAAATGTAAACTTTAAAACAAGATATTTGAAATCCTCATGCTGTCACATCTATGAGACAAGCTGGGGAGACAAGAGGGGACATTTCCTTGCAGCAACAGCCCACAAAACGTGTCCAAAGTCCCCTGTGTGTCCTCAGAGAGCGTCCACAACCCGGTAACTTTACGCACGTCGCCACTCCGGTAAAAAAGTGTACCGAGGGTCAACAACTTGCTATTTAAAGTTAGTGTTGACGGGTTAAATAGCAATATAACACTAACAACTCATGTCTTTACATCTCAAATACTCTCTGCTACCATGACAACGTAGTCTTCTGCTGCTTTATGCTAATGCCAACAAGCTAAAGTTAGCTCTCTCTACAGATGGAGCTAGCAGTGCCGCAAGAGAGAGAGAGGTGCACCTGCTCTGACCACTCCAGATAACCGGATAAAGTGAGGAAGTTTCTCCTCGAAAGACGCCCGTAAATCGTAATCTAGTCACCGAGGTCCGCGGTGTTGTTTATGGGGCTTTTAAGAAGATTTTTCAACTAGCCGGTTAGCTTAGCATAGGTCAGGAAAAAAAGTTGCAGCTTTAAGTTCGGTCATTCCTACTAAAGTTGTGTTTCTCCTTCAGGGGGAAAAGTTGAAGAAAAAAGTTGTTGTTGAAGACTCAGAAAACACATGTAACATCCCTGGGTTTCAACGCAACAAATGCGAGGAATAAAAAAACGTGGAGAGGAAAAAAATCCCGTCAACTTTAATCAAAACAACCCCCCCTCCATCGCCTGTTTGTCGCCAGACTAGAATGAGTCGGTCCCAGCAGCAGTGAGTGAGTGAGAGAGTGAGTGGCTGTGGAAGACGGAGGAGGATCTGAGGGGACGCTGCTGCTCCATGCTAGTGATGGGAGTTCAGGCTCTTCTTTAGTGAGCCAGATCATTTGGCTCAGCTCAACCAAGAAGAGCCGGCTCTTTCGGCTCCCTGACGGATCTTCTTTTTTTTTTACCACTTCTGCCTTTTATAATTCAGCCAAATTTAGCGCTGTTTTGACCTATGATTAGTATGTGTGCATATATGTTACAACCCAGAGTTGGTGTAGGGGTAAAGGAAGTAACATGCAGCCGGTGTTATCAGGCAATCACTTGTTTTATTGCGTTGATTGAAATTAAAGCAAAATAAAGCACACAATAGTTTGAATTATAATAACCAAAAACAAGGGTTTCGGGTGGCCGAAAAGGAGAAAACAAAAGGCACCCACCCTAGCAAATAATCCCTAACAAAACAGACAACTAAACCACTGCTCTACTCACAAAGAAATATAAACACAAACCAGTACCTCAGACTAGTTAACATTCAATCTAACAATCTAAAGTCCACTGACTCCAGTTGGACCTATACACAATATTCTAGTTAACATTTCACACAACAATCGAGAGGCACAGGGACAGATCAATGGTAATCACTGCCCGCCATAGCTTAGTCACAGCTGGCTTTTAAATCTTTACACGCGGCACAGCCGGCTGGTGATTGGATAAACAGCGAGGACGTATCAGAGGCAGGACCACAAACGGCGGGAAACTGAGGGCATCCACCTGAGGGCGGTCCGGAGGCGTGGCCCTGAAGGGGATCCCCTAGACGTGACGTCATCTTGGAGCGGAGGGACTGCGGAGCGCACCAAAAGAAAGGAGCGAAAAGGAGAGCGCAGCACAGCAATATAAACAACCATAACGAACGGTCACTCTGAGACCGTAACAACATATATCACTTAAAAGGACTGTTTGTAACTTTTTACACGTATAAATCTACCGGTTTCCCATGCGCACTTGCATATGCACGCTCGCGTGTGGCCGTAGTCTCTGCTGTACTCTGCTCCTCTGCCTGCTTGCCTTCACTCACACACCGCAGGTGTTCTCGCTATCTCGCTCCACCTCTAGACGTGCACGCGCGCACACTACACACTGCAGAAGACTTCGTAGCTCTGAGAATATCTAGTGGACGTTTGTGCAAAAATAAATGCTGCAGCGCCTCCAGACCAACAGAGGTTTCCCGTGTCTTGTCTTGTCATCTCTGACCGGGTGCCGGTGTCTCCCTGCGGCTGCGGTTGGAGACGATAACGTTTCTTTTCCTGCTTCAGCCCTGGAGGCTGAAGCAGCTGGCTGAAGCAGGAAAAGCCAACACTAGGATCAGCATTGATTCACGGAGAGATCTTCGTCTGGTCAGCTAACATTACTGCCTAGCAGGTGAAATATAGAGTGATATTGTGGTTTTAGCTGACGTGTGTCACCTCACTGTTTTGAGCGATGCTCGTTCATGTCTATTTAGAGCGAGCAAGCGCGACCCCGACGCTGACTTTCATTGACTTAACGTCCACAGGTGTCGCTTTTAACAAGAATTTCTGATTCTAATAATATATAATTATACTAAACATTATAATTTCCAGAATACCATAATTTTTACATGCTGCTTCGCTTACGACTGTCACTCATCTTGTCTGCTATTCGCGCACCGCACCGCACTCCTCTCTCTCTTTCTCTCCTCCTCTCCCTCCTGCTCTGTACCTGTAGACTGTCAGCGCGCCGCGCACCCCCGCCCCTCCCTGCTTGATGGTATGATCCTTGTCTGTCATCACCTGATTGGTTGCACGGGCGTCATTAACACAACATTCAGTCACAGTCAGTGCATGGAGTGCAGAGAAGATCGTCCTATCATTCTGCCTTGAATTAAGTAAAGAAAGAAAAAAAGACCAAAAAAAAACGGCTCTCGGACGGGAGCCGGCTCTTATCGTTCACTTAAAAGAGTCGGCTCTTTGAACCGGCTCGTTCGTGACCGACACATCGCTAGGCTGCTGCGCTCGCTGCTGGCTGAGCCCTCTGATTGGTGGATGGCGTAACACGTGACCGCCGCAGCAGTAGGGGGAGGAGGGAGGAGCTACTAGAGGAATGTGTGAGGAGAGGAGAGCGCGCCTTCAGGGACATTATGGGAATAGTGGACCATAACATGACACACACACACACACACACACACACATACACGCACACACTCCCCTCCAAACACCAACCATGTGAACAAGAAAAAAAAATGTTTAAAGTGAAAATATGACAACTACTTCTAGGCTACTGCTATTTATGCCAAGTATTTAGGCAACACAGGTAATTTGACTCTGGTGTCTGGCTCAGCTTAGCCTACACAGACAAATGTACAAGTAGATGGGTGACAGACATACTCCTGGACAAAGACAACAATTCCATATAGCCTGAAACATAAACATAGGCCTACAATAATTATATTAATATTAATATAATAATAATAATAATAATAATAATAATAATAATAATAATAATAATAATAATAATATTATTATTATTATTATTATTATTATTATTATTATTATTATTAATAATAATAATAATAACCAGGCTATATTATTATTATTGTTAGTAGTAGTAGTAGTAGTAGTAGTAGTAGTAGTAGTAGTAGTAATAGTATATTAGTAATTTATAGATATTATTATAAGCCTATGATAATAATAATAATAATAATAATAATAATAATAATAATAATAATAATAATAATAATAATAAATAAGCTATATTATTGTTATCCTTATTGTTGTTGTATTATTAGTAATAATAGCATATAAGTAATTTATAGATAGTATTATAGGCTTATAATAATAATAATAAGAAGAAGAAGAAGAAGAATATAGCCTATTTATAATCATGTCTTATTGTAGGCTTATGACTGTATCCATATACATTGAAACCTACATATGCATGCACTCATACGTTACCTCTAAGCATATAGCCTAACAATACTATAAACACGTGGATACATACAGTAGACTTGCATATTATATAGACAACAGTATAGCCTACATATTATGCACAATGTGGCTTAAATGTATGACTGATTTTGCCTAAAGACCGCCTGGTTGCGTGTGAGTGTGCAGCAGATAAACAGTGAAGGTGCGAATCATAATAGGAAAGGATGGAGAGGGAGGAGAAGAGGAGGAGGAGGAGGAGGAGGGGAGGAGGAGAGTCAGAGCTGCGCATCTGTGCAGGAGGCAGCTCGAGGAGAGGGAGAAGGAGAGAGACGACCAGGACAAGATGAGGACCGCAACAGCAGCAATGGACGAAACGACATTAGGATGGGAAAAAAAGGCAGACGAGAGGACAACGCCGAGGAAGACCGAGGAGGCATGAGAGAGAAAGCTCAGGAGACGTGCTGTATCGCCCCAACATGGAGGCGTAGCGACAGTAGCATGCATTAGAGGAGATCATTTCCATTGTAGCCTAGCAGCAGCAGCAGCATCATCCGCCCGTCCAACCTGAGCGGAGAGGAGGAGGACAGAGGAGGAGGAGGAGGAGGAGGAGGAGGAGGAGAGATGGTTTCCCAGGTCGTGCAGACCCTGCGTCAGGGAGTCTGGGCATCTGTGACCGGGGGCTGGTACCACGACCCGGACCAGAACAAATTCAACAACTCCTGCCACCTCTATCTGTGGATATTTCTCCTGATGTTGCCCCTGTCTCTCCATCTGGTGAGTTTGAACATGACGTTCAAGGCCATGAAGGGGGTGTGAGGTGGTACCATAGGTGACGTTTTTTTTTCATGCGCACTTGCATCCAATCTTGGATAAACGTGCGGTGGCTCTGAAAGAATCTATCATCACCTCATTGTCTGATTGAGGGAAATACTAAGCTATAGAGAAAACAAGCACTGTCGCAGTATTTTTTCCCTGCATGCAGTGACGGAACGCATGGCTGCTCCTGGATGGGGCAGTATAGGAGAGCACAGGAGGCGTGAAACTGTGATATTTTCATGTCATGGCCTTTGAAAATATAGGTGCAACACAGGCTGCAATACTCGCAGTGATAGTATCCTGACTGAGGAACTTCCATCTGGGATTTGTTTACCTTGTAGGATATGTGGAGATACAGGAGATCTGGAGGAAGAAAAACCTCAGTTTCAAAATTATAGTAATACAGGATGGTGGTATGAATGAAGGGAAGAGTTGCTGCTATGGGTCAAACATCTTGACCTTTTCTGTGATGAAGTATGATGGCAACAACAGCCATACTGAAAGGATGACTACTCAATCACCCTATTCAACTCAGGCCATTAAATAGGCGTCATCGGTGTCTTGGCAGAGAGTATTTGTTAACTGTCGCTATAAGCACCATAGATGTGGGTCATTAGGGGCCTACTACGTTGTAAAAGTGAAAGTGAAACTTACATGTTTTAACATATTGAAAAACTGAATGAAATGTCACGTTTTGAACACAAACAAAAAGGCTTCTTTAGGTTTAGGCAAAAAAAAAACAGTCAAGGAACGCATGGCTGCTCCTGGATGGGGCAGTATAGGAGAGCACAGGAGGCGTGAACTGTGATATTTTCATGTCATGGCCTTTGAAAATAGGTGCAACACAGGCTGCAATACTCGCAGTGATAGTATTCTGACTGAGGAACTTCCATCTGGGATTTATTACAGATTTGTTTACCTTGTAGGATATGTGGAGATACAGGAGATCTTGAGGAAGAAAAAGCTCAGTTTCAAAATGATACAGGCATAGTAATACAGGATGGTTGTATGAATGAATGAAGGGAAGAGTTGCTGCTGTGGGTCAAGCATCTTGACCTTATCTGTGATGAAGTATGATGGCAGCAACAGTCATACTGAAAAGGATGACTACTTCATCACCCCATTCAACTCAAGCCATTAAATAGGCGTTATGGGTGTCTTGGCAGAGTGTTTGTTATCTGTCGCTATAAGCACCATAGATGTGGGTCATTAGGGGCCTACTACGTCTACTACGTTGTAAAAGTGAAAGTGAAACTTACGTGTTCTAACATGTTGTAAAACTGAATGAAATGTCACAAACAAAAAGGCTTCTTTAGGTTTAGACAAAAAAAAAAAAAAACAGTTAAGTTTAGAGAAAAACAGTGTTTCTGGGTTAAAATAAATACAAACACAAAGACAACTACACATTGTTCATTATTTGTTGGATGCAAACTCTGGTGTCCTTGGTGAAATCCCTGTGGTTTTTGACCGCTCCTGTCATAATTACTACAGTCGCTAGAGGTCGCTGTCGTGTTCTTTTATACCTTCTTTCCGGTGATCTACCATGTGAATAGATGATACAAACCTACTAATGGGTGTAGTAGGCCCCTATTGACCCACATCTATGGGGATAACAGCGACTGATAAAGCCTATCTAATAGCCTGACAACAGTCTAATCGGATCAATGGCAGCTTTTCTGTTATTGCATGTGTAGAAACAACTTTAACTGTGTTTCTATTCCTCAATAACATTTATATGGAACAGATGTTTATCAGTCACCAGTTTTATCTACACTAGATATTGCAGATTATGTGATGTGATTGCTCCCCACCCCTCTGCTCTCCAGTCTCAATACACTAAACCAGGGCTAATTAGTAGGAACTGCGGGTTCTGAATGATAACCCCAAATTAGCCACCCATTAAAGATATAATAACCGTTGTCGGTTGCTGTTTGTAAACACACCACATTCAAAGTTGGCCACACCTCCACAGCTCAACTAGCTGAGAGGGAGAGAGTACAGCAATGGTTGAGCGAGTTATTGAGTGACTGAAGAGAGGGAGCGGCGTTAGTGAGAACAAAGCAGCAAATCTGAGAAATAAAACATTATTTTCCGATTGTTTCCTGGCGGTTACGTTCTAAAACACACAACTAACTCCGCACAACTCTGTGGGAAGGTACCGAGTTGTCAGATTTTGAATGAATGCAGGCTTCTTGTCTGCTGGCTGTGGCTCAGCACTGCTCTCGTCAAACTACAGACATACACTGATCATAGCTGCACTGGATCACTGGAACACATGCACATAACACAACCCATTCTCATCTGTGAAATATGGCTGCTTTGTATCTGACAGAGCTAAAGGGGGACTTGTGAGTCAGTATTAGAAACCGAGGGGCATGACAAAGCGGTGATATTTGACCACCTGAACAGGCTGCACACCCTCTGCGCTGTTAGTGGGGCCCAAAGGCTGTTTTTTTTTATTTATCAGTCCATACATTGTTTTTTAGTTAATTATTGAATGTTATACCTTTAATGAGTCATTCAGGCAAAGTAACAGATTCTGATGTGAGAGTGACAGCTCAGACGTTTAAGAGCTTTGGCACCAAAGCTATATTACAATGTTGCTGCCGACATTTTTCACAGTCTGTTTGGAAACACCCACTGCTTCCCTTGCAAAAACAACACAGGCTCTCTGGGAGAGCTGTTTCAAATTTCAAGTTCATTAGCAATTTTATCTGAAGGTCGCACATAACAGTTGGCACAAGATAAACAATGGCAAGTTGAGGAACAACTGAATGTAAGCACAAACAACACTGGGCTATACAGTACATGTGTTCCTGCAGACATAAATAACTGTCCATATTCAACACAGCAAGACGGATCAGTATGACTCGTGTATCAGCATGATGCAGAGGCTTTGTCTTTAATCTTCCTGTTCTTCACTATGGGCCATTCCTCCCCCGGGGATCAATAAACCTCATGAATCCACCAGTTAATCAAATTAGATCTTGTGGTTCACTGAGCCTGATACACTCGAGGTGCAGCTGGAAATTAGCTTTACCTTTTGCAGAATTCAGCCTACTTACAATAAGATGAGAAGACATGCTACAGTGTGAAGCCTTAAATCAAACACTGTTCTAGTGGAGTCAGGAGACTCTGGAGATGTTGATTTGCTCCTCTCTTCTCCTCTCCTCTCCACAGGCCCTGCCCCCTACCACCATGGCTCTGAGCATCTACTGCACTTCCATCACCGTCTTCTTCATCCTCATCAAGCTGGCCAACTATCGGCTGCACGTGATGTTCGATGAGGGCGAGGCGGTGGTCCGCAGCAGCCTCTCTGATCTCAGCAAGGCTCCGGAGAAGAAAAGTAATGCGTCGGACTCCTGCCTGCCCGCCAACATCAGGTAAACCCTCACACGCATCCTGAAACTACAATCAGAGGGATCAATCTGAAGTAGCTGAAAACAATCCTGAAGAGGTTTCACCTTTTCATAATGTATTGGAGGCCATTCAGAGGGATATACAGCATATATACATTCAACAAACTGACATTGCTTCTTATGGCTCAAGCTGCTCCCCTGCCGCAGTCATTACAAAATCTAGGCCAGAGGGCTAAATCACTAATGATACAACTTCATTATTGGGTCATTCCTGTTATGCAGCAACATTTCAGCCTCATGACTTCTGAAAAAAACAGATGTTTTTTCAGCTTTTTTTAATAAGCAAGCATATTTGCCCAGTCCCATACGGATAAGAGTATCAAATATTTGACAAATCTCCCTTTAAGGTACATTTTGAACAGATAAAAAAATGTGTTTTTAATTTGCAATTAATCCCAATTAATCATGGACAATCATGCGATTAATAGAGATTAAATATTTTAATCGATTGACAGCCCTAATATATATATATATATATAATATGAGAGAGTTTAACATGGCCTATACATTAATCATTAATATTTTGCGTATTTTATAAGTTTATGGCATACAATTCTTGTAGAAGTTGATTACTTTGCACTGGGGACATGGTAAAATTGAGCACATGTACCAAAAAAAGCTCAGTAAAGTAAAAAAATAAAGTAATGTGCATTATTCTTTGTTTATGTTATGAATAAGACCTTAATCTATAATTTAAGCCATTTGTTATAAATATTTGACATGTTTTATAGAAAATACGAGGAAGTAATTCATGGGCACAGAAATGTTGCTGCATAACAGGAATGATCCGACTAACATGAAATTGTATATTTGGGCCTGAGACCTCCTTTTAGAATAATGCCACTAATACTAAGTGTATAACTGAGTGTCTTCCCATTCCTGACGTCCTCTTTTTTACCATTTTTAGTCTCCTATTTCTCCCTCTGTATGTGTCGGTTTTCCTAAGTCCTCTCTTTCTTTGAGATCCGACTGGTTTCATGATCAAGTGTCTCAGAGTGGGATGTCGACTCTTTCCACTTCATTTCAAAGACTGAGCGAGCTAATGAGGGAAGGTCAGTGATCCTCAGTCGGCCACTCTGCTCTGACACACTTGATCTGCACAGAGATTAATAAAAGAAAAACCTATCACTTCCTGTTCCCTGTATAACCGGATTTTTAAAATGTCTTTGCCTGTGGAGAGATGAAACAGCAAGCTCAGACACATGTATTTTTACTGCTTCCTCATCCCTATAAATTAGTTGATTTTAGTATTCAAAACATGAGAGGCTGGGAATGAAGGTCGGATGATTTCTTCTGAAAGTGACGCACTGACTTCCATTGACTCCCTATCTCTCTATCTCTTTCGCATCGTCATTCATTTCTCCCCCCTTCTCTTGTTTTTGTCTATTAGGAAGAGCAGCACAGTCCCCGACAGTGTTGCCATGACGATGTTGGCTCTGAAACGTACCAGTCCAGTGATCCAGGTGACAGTGAAACAGACTGAAACCGACCCGGGACTGATTGGGGTGGTGAGTGACCATTAAATGATGGAAACCTGAGAATATGGACGTACAGTACAGAAAACACTGTGACCTACATTATGTGCTAATGTTAATCAGGTGTTTCTGAATTCTCTTCTATACAGGACTGTTCCAAGTCAGATGACGGGAAGACTGTGGAAGGTAATGCTGATCTTTCTCTGGGTTTGACTGAGATACAGATGAGTAACCATTAGAAATCGGAATAAATTAGGGCTGTCAATCGATTTTAATCACAATTAATTGCATGACTGTCCATAATTAATCGCGGTCAATCGCAAGTTAGTCACAAGGGTAGGTCCATTTTTTATCTGTTCAAAATGTACCTTAAAGGGAGATTTGTAAAGTATTTAATACTCTTATCAACATGGGAGTGGACAAATATGCTTGCTTTACGAAATTTATGTGTATATATTTATTATTGGAAATCATTACCAGCACAAAACAAAGACAAATATTGTCCAGAAATCCTCACAGGTACTACATTTAGCATAAAAATATGCTCAAATCATAACATGGCAAACTGCAGCCCAACAGGCAACAACAGCTGTCAGTGTGTCAGTGTGCTGACTTGACTATGACTTGCCACAAAACTGCTTGTGATTATCATAAAGTGGGCATGTCTGTAAAGGGGAGACTCGTGGGTACACATAGAACCCATTTTCATTCACATATCTTGAGGTCAGAGGTCAAGGGACCCCTTTGAAAATGGCCGTGACAGTTTTTCCTCACAAAAGCAGTAAAGGGATTTATGGTGCTGGAAATCCATTTGTCTTTGTTTTGACTTTGTTTAGTTTAATCAGTGAGGCTTTTACTGCTAAATTACAGCAACTTCATTATCATCGTCATTGCAGCATGCTGGCTTTGATTGCTTTGTAACGGCAGGCGTGACAGGAGCGTAACCTCCGAAGCACAGATGCTTCAAAGCAGCATAGTTCCCCTTTAGGACTGCCACAGACCAGACTAAAATATACTTGTAACCCAACTGAACGTTTATGGGAGAATTTGGACATAGTTGTTCGACAGCGCTCTTTACTACCATTATCAAAACACCAAAAGAGGGACTATATTTTGAATGAATAGTGTTCACCTGTCCAGTGGAGTTTCAGAGACTCTATGTCAAGGAGCAATGAAGCTGTTCTGGCCTCTCGTAGCGGCCCAAACCTACTAAGACACCTCATGTTGTTTTTTCCTTTAATTTGTCACCCATCTTTAGATGCTGTTATGCACAACTGAGTGCATTTTAAAATAATTAATTGACCTAATTTATATCCTGTGAAATTTCTTATGAAAAGACTGTGCTTTGGAATTCAGCATGGCTTGTTACCTTATATGGAAATTAGGTAAAAATGCATAATCTGATTTATTGTTTACTGCCTGTGGAAAATCTGTCTCGGTTTGTTTGGCTGCATGTTTGCCCAGGGTAAATTTACATATTTTTATGTAGCTTGCCTCACATTCAGATACTAATGATTCAGCTGTTGCTGGGTTTAGCAAATATAAAGCCAAGGATCTGTTATAAATGACGTCCAATGACAAAAACAAACAGTAGGAGAAAAACATAGGAACAGTAATGACTACAAAATAGAGGGAAGAAGAGCCGAGATAATCCATGTACAGTATGTCATCCTAACCCACCCAATTCCCCGGTATATTTTTCACTCATATTTGTACAATATTGTGGAATATATTACAAATGCTCTCTAAATGTATGGTATTAATTGTCTAGCCACATTTTAACCCTGGTACAGTAGTTTTCTTGCGATATGTAATTATTGAAGGGATAGTTTGGGTGTTTTGAAGTGGGGTTGTATGAGGTACTTATCCATAGTAGGTGTATTACCTACAGTAGATGTCGGTCGGCGTGCCCACAGTTTCGAGAAAGAGACAGAAGCACTGGCCTAGTAAAGAAATACAGTGCTGTGGACGGGGACAGCGGAAAAAACATATTTTAGCCTCTTAAAAGAAAGGCTCACCGAAAAAAAATAATATCCGTTTAAGTGTTCGCTATATTTAGAATATTTTCACCGCTTTATCTTGCCATCAGACCGCCTTTTCCTTCATCTTTCGACATGGAACTGAACTGAAAGTGAAACATATCTTTGCTCTCTCCAAAGCCAGCAGGCTCAGATGACAAAAACAGCATACGTTTCATTTTCAGTTCAGTTCCCCGTCGGAAAATATTCTAAATATAGCGTACACTTCAACAGATATATACATTTGTTTAGGTGCGCCTTTCTTTTAAGTGGCTAAAATACGGTGCTCCTGTCTGTTTCTCGATGCTGGGTGGCCTGCCGACCGTCATCTACTGTAGGTAATACACCTACTATGGATAAGTACCTCATACAAACCAACTTCAAAACACTCAAACTATCCCTTCGATGTTTTTTTGCTGAGATGAGGGAATAAGAAAGAATAGTGGAGTCAACAGAAAGAGGGAACTAAGTTCTTCTCCACATTTGTATTTCAAACATTAGACTACATGTTGCTGATGTCCAGTAACGTTTGTTAAGTCAGTTTGGCTGCTGACATTCCCTATAGCCTGCAGAAATACTACTATCAGCCATCAGTTTCTAGAGACTCAGTATCGGAGTGGCTGTGGCTCAGTGATAGAGCGGCTCGTACAATTGAAAGATCGGCGGTTTGATCCCTGGCTCCTCCAGTCCATATGTTGAAGTGTCATTGGGCAAGATACTGAACCCCAAATTGTTCCTGAAGACTGTGCCATCGGTGTGTGAATGACTAGATTAGATCCTGATGGGCAGGTTGGCACCTTGCATGGCAGCATCTGCCATCAGTGCATGAATGTGTGTGTGAATGGGTGAATGTTGACATAGTGTAGTGTAAAGCACTTTGAGTGATCGGAAGGCTAGAAAGGCGCTATATATAAATGCAAGTCCATTGGCAGAGATGAAAGATAGAAATGACACTTACAATATGACTATACGTATACACTTATGACATGAAGACAGCCACCTGCAGCGCAACATTTAACCCCAAGGCCATCATGAATTAATCTCTAGGTTTTGTCACTACTGACGCCTTGCATGTCATTTGGGGGAACAAGTGTTCTGTGTATTTTATCGTCAGGATCAATCTGTGCTGGAAGCCAACTCTGTTCCTCTTCCCTAATGCACTCGATGGCTCCTTAGACAATGTAGATAGACAACTTCCTTTTCTGCAAACACATCATTGCCGTAAATATGCTCAGATAAGCACAGAACTAGCAGCCAGCTGACTGCTTCCAGTAAATGTATGACCTAATGCACTGGTGATTAGTCAGAACAAAGTCAGCTTATTGTAAAAAAAGGGATATAAATGCTGTGAAATTATGCATCAGATGACTGCACAAATGTAACAAACTGTTACTGTTATTAATAGCAGCAGGATTGGTCCCCCTTCTGCTTTTCATTTGATTGCAATGGGAAGATATTTATCTGTCACTGGCAAATACTGCTGGAGACAAATAAGAGACTACAATATTTTGATGGCATTTTATGATTAGAGAAGTTTTATTAATATTTTTGGGCTGTCAAAGGTATAACGTGATAATACTGCATTAACGCAAATTCGTTTTAACGCCACTCATTTTTAAACAGAATCAATCTTTCGGAGGTTGTAGAGGGCTCAGTTTTAAAGCTAGAGTGAAGATACTGGTATCATATGAATCTAGAAAACCTAAGGAATCCATTGGTATCAACCATATCATACTGATAACAAAATAACTCTCCAGATTTACATTTTTGCAAGGAAAAACCACATGCAGTTTTGGGCAAGTCATGGTCAAGTCAGGACACTGACACACTGACAGCTGTTGTTGCCTGTTGGGCTTGAGTTTGCCATGTTATGATTTGAGCATATGTTTTATGCTAAATGCAGTACCTGTGAGGGTCTGGACAATATTAGTCTTTGTTTTGTGTTGGTAAATGATTTCCAATAATACATATATACATACATTTGCATAAAGCAAGCACATTTGCCCACTCCCATGTTGATAAGAGTATTATATACTTGACAAATCTCCCTTTAAGGTAAATTTTGAACAGATACAAAATGTGTGATTAATGCGCGATTAATCACGATTAACTATGGCCAATCATGCGATTAATCACGTTTAAATATTTTAATTGATTGACCTATTGACCTATTAATATTTCTCTTTAAATAAACAATTTGAATTTGCGTTTCATTTCATTCCAGGACAGGGTGAGAGTACTGCAGAGGAGAGGCCTCTGGAGGTAGGCCTGCACCCAAGCCCTTCTCCAGATGACCTCTCCAGCCCCAATCCGGACCAGGCCGCCCCCCTGCTGCAGGCCCAGCAGAGGACCCCGTCCCGAGCTGAAAGAGAAGAGGTGCGGCCTGGATCTGCGGCTGGGACAGGGAAAATGGAGGCGGAAATAATTGAAACTGTGGCTGTGAAAGAAGGAATGGAAATTCAGAGCTCTTTGGCGGGGACGAACAGAGAGCAGTCAGAGCAGGAGAGGCCAACAGAGAAAGACTCAGAGCAGGACAGACTAGAAGACTGCGAGGATAAAGATGCTGCAGACCGGGAAACAGCTGATGAAGGTCTCCCTCCCTCCAAGGGAAGTGAAGATGAGAGCGAAGAAGAGGGTGAGGGGCTAAAAGAGTCCCCAGATGCCAACAATAACTCACTGGAGACATCCCAGGACCGCCAGGACGATTTCATCGACATCCCAGAACCTCCTGCACAGGTAGGCCTCCCAGGAGTTTTTGGGAGGTTTGAATTTGAAGGGTGTCTTAATAGAAACTCATAAAACTATCATTGCATTGTGATTATTTTGCACATCATGAAATCCTTCTCGTCTCTCAGGCTGAGCCAGTGGAAGAGACATACTGTTCTGATGAGATTGAAGTGGTTCTGGTCGACAACTCTGGCCCCAGGCCAGTGTCGGCTCACCTGGACGACAGCGACACAGTCAAGATCATCATCACCATGAGCTGTGACCCCCAGACTGCCGCTCAGCTGGAGGAGAGTGTCAAGCAGAGCCTTCTGGAGAATGCACAGGTAAGAATAATATTGGACGTTAGTTTTAACGTTCTTCATTAAACACTTTTAATCCCGTTATTAACATCCTGTTTTTTCCCCATTTATTTCCCCTTTAAAGCTGGAGTCAGTAACTTTAAGAAAATATGATAAAAAGTTATTTTTATAAAATTGTCACTATATATACTTTATACTTTATATACTAAGTTTTTTTTCAGCAAGATAATCTCCACAAATTGTAAAAAAAAACATTTTTAGCAACCACCTTTCTTAAGACACATTAGAGATTAAAAATTCACGAGTGGGGTATTTATTTATGTATTTTACGTCGTAGAGCAAAACGTTAAAATCTCTTCAGCTTGTGTTAACCACAGACCGTATTTTAGGCATCTAACTAAAAACCCATTGATTTCCAGACGAGGGAATCGGAAGTGCTAAAATACTGACTCATTTCCGGGTTTTACGACTTTCTGTAGCACTCTATGAAAGTCAGATGGAATAATAACAAGTATAACAAGCGAGAAAGTCCGCTATTGGCAGGTATGAGGGAGGGATGGATGGGTCAAACAAACAAACAAACCAGACTTTTACCCAGTAGACCACTGTCCATGTCCAAGCCAAATCATGATATTTTCTTACTAAACCTAACTAAGTTGTTTTGTTGCCTAAACCAAACTAAGTAGTGTTGTTGAGTTTTTTGTTTTGTTTCAATTTACAATGTTAACCACGTGTTTAAAATCGTTTAAAACTGCAACCGTAATCCGGAAGAAAATATGTTTCCCTCAAAACGTAATTGAGAATGCAGTTTAGTTGTATGGGAACGTAATTTTGTAGGAGACAGGGTTGCAATGTCCTGTCCTGATGTTTAACTTCATGTCTCTATGAATGCTGCTCATGGTAAGTTACCTAAATGAACATGTTTATGTCTGAGGTGTTTGTGTGTGTTTGTCTTACTAGGCTCAGAAGGATGCAGGCGAGTGTCACATCAAGATCCCAGTTATCACCTTCGACTCCCCTGAGAAGGAGAAGCAGGAGGTGGAAGAGGGAGGAGAGGCGGCTGGCTCAGAGGACGACACCACCCCGAAACATCACCAGACAACGAGCCAAAGTGAGGAGTTTCACCTGTGTAGAGAAACAACCACTCCTGAGTCCACCACACTGGAGTGTCCAGATCCAGAGCAGGAACATCTTGGTGTGCAGTTGACTGATGACAGCACACCGAGTCCGCAGATGACCAATGATAACAGCTCATCCGGTATCGATGTCCACTCCAACCACGATGACACGGATCCTCTGGATCCTAACGTGGATTCACAAGGTTTCCTGCGCCTGCCGCCAGCTATGGGCCGCTACGGGCCCGGGGGAAGGACTCACATCCGCGGGCTGAGCATGGACAGTGGGAAAGATGCAGTGCTGCTTTCAGACCGCTCACATAACACAGTATGTTGGCAGTTTAACTCCGTCTCCGTTTCTAGTTATCTCCGTCCATCTGTCCATTCATACATACAAACATTTGTCTCTTTGTCAGACCATGACCAGTTCCAAGTCAGATCTGGAAGCGAAGGAGGGCCAGATTCCCAACGAATCCAACTTCTTGGAGTTTGTTTCCTTGTTGGGGTCCCTCAGTACCAGAGCGGGAGGTGCCAGCACACAGGAAGACGAGTGGTCAGAACGCAAAGAGGACGTGGGAGCTGCTGAGGAAGGTGAATCTCAGCACTGTTCTTTTACCTCCATCTCCTTTACCTACATGTTTTATAGGGTCAGAGTCAATGCAGACGTTTATATGTAAGTGCTTACACGAGTGCAATGTCAGCATTGTTTTATTACCTGTAATAAATTCCTACTATTGCTCTCGGTGCATGGTCCCATTATCAGCTGTATAAGGTTAAAGGGGAACTACGCCCATTTTCAAATTTCATACATGTTATTCCTATGGTCTAAGACAGTCCAAAAAATATTAGATAACATAAACAGCCCTCTCCAAAGTCCAAAAAAGAGTGCTAAACCTCAAACTTGGGATGGGCTATTAAGTGTGGAGCTGCTCCATAGACAATGAATGGGGAGAGATGTTCTAGATGACACTGAAAGCACCCAAAGAGATGTATATGGGTACATTTGGATATAAAAAAAAAATAATTTGGTGGGTTCACAAAATCAGTCTCCCATTCATTGTCTATGGAGCAGCTCTAGACTTTATACCCAATGACGTCTCAAGTTTGAGACTTACTTCTCTGGTTTCCGGCTTTGAGAGAGAGTAGCTCATGTTCACACATATTGACTGAACCTTACTAGGCCATGGAAATAACAAATTAATACTAAACTAATATACAGTAGATATGTTACCATTATGCATTAATTTTAAATATTATATTCTCTTTAGTTCAAATTATCATGCTGTTTGTAGCCCCGCTAGGCTCTAAGGATGCTAATGCTGGGCAGGATGTCACTCAGTTGGTATAAATCACTTGGGTCAAATGGGATAAATGGAGCAGCACAACTTGTAGTAGCAGCTAGTGGGCTTGTAGACTTTTAATATAGTTGAAATGGTGATTGCTCTGGTTGAATCTGCATTAATTTATTTTTTTCTCTGGGGCAGCTGAACAAGCTGTAAGCACAGCATGCCTTATTACAATAATATGGCGAACATGTTACTGTAGGAAACAGTTGCCAATTTGCACATGCAGCAGACAAGTAGAGACATTAGCATTCATTTGGAATCGTGTTTCTGTTCACCTGATGAGTATAAGTCCAGTTCTCACCCTCCTTTTAGCTCTGCTTTTGGTCTATCCATCAACTTCATTGACCTCGTAGCTTGCTAAATGTTCCACTGTGTTCACCAGCTATAGTCTCTTACTTTGTCTGCTATGGTGATGGATGCGCAGCTAGCATGCAGTCATTTTTCTTTGGAAACAGCTGCCTGCTGTTGAGAGAGGTGAGATTGAACCAAAACAGTAAAGATATGAGCCTTAAAACAATAACAATGAGCTGAAACAGTAGTGAAAGAGTAGCTACAGTAAAATAACTGAAAGACTAGCTAGAAAAAGCTGAAAGACTATCTACAAAAAGCTCAAACTTCCTGTAGAGCTGAGGGGAACTGCAGAGTCGGGTTACTGTATAATTCTCTGTGGGTTCATCACAATTAGGAATTCCTTTTATTGTGTAAAAATATTGATTAGTGCAGCTTCAAACACATGCAAATGGTAACATTTTAAAGGTAAATAGCCTAAATGTGAATTGGGACTTTACATTTACTTTTTATAAAAACAAATTCCAGTTTCTGTTATTTTAATAAAACCAATTTCCATTTGATTTGTTTGTTTGCAGAGAATCTGAGTGGGACCTCCAGGCAAGATGAGACGATAACAGAGACCAACACGGATAACAAACCAGAGAGACCCAAACCACCCACCAGTCTGCCTACAGACACACTAAAGGCTACGCCACCCACACAAATCCCAATAGTCTCCCCTGACAGGTACTGTACACATGCCTGTACACCCACATGTGCACATAGCTGAATTCACTCATCCACCCAGGATCTCCAGTTGAATGTGTTCCCTGTCTGCAGTCCACAGACAGACCGAGAGAAGGATCCAGACTACGACTCCCTGCCTTCGCAAACCTCCCAGTCGGAGAGCTCCATGCTGCAGGTCATCTGCAGACCAGAGGCTACCAACAAAGAAGATGCCTACACCTTCCATACTGTACACAGTAAGCAGCCACTCCTGAATAATTACATATTAACATATTATAGCAGTTAAAATGTAATGTATAATGTTTTTTTTGTGAAATGTGCCTTGGACATCACAGTGTCTGCAGTATAAAATCACAGCAAAACAACAGTAAAAAAGACAATAAATACATTCATCCATCAACAGTTTAGGAGTCTGTTGTGCTGGGATGGTCTGATATTATTTTGATCTTCTGAACAAATACACAGTATGTGTGGAAGGCTCTGCCAGCAGCTGATGGCTTCACTTTTGAAAACAGCTCAAAAAGCTTGTAGATTAAATGACATTTTTCTGGAATGGCTCCAAACTGTTCATCTGTTCAGTTATTCGTTTATGGTTCAGTCTCGGATGTCTGTCTGTAGCGCTAAAAAAAAGATATATCCCACATAATAGATTTAGGTACTCGTCAGCTGGATGTCAGTTATTGCACATTACTCATCCAAAGAGAAATAGTCTGACGAGTTTGTGTGTTTTTGTCCTCACCAGGAGACAGGCCTCGTAAGCTGTATGCAGAGAGAGCTCTCAACCTGCCGCTAGGAGCAGAGCTCATCACTGGCAACATGTGGTACTGCTGTCAAATCTTTTCCTCCCCCTCTTCTTCATCATCATCATCATCATCTCATATGATCTTTTTCTACCGTATTTTCATCCCCCGTTTTTCCTTTTCCTGCTTTGTCTACCTGCATGTTATCTTCCACTACCACCTCATTTTACCTTAAACTATCATCACTGCTCTGTAATCAGGTTTATTCCGCAGATTAACATCAGTCTGTTTTGTGTGTGTGTGTGTGTCTTCAGTGACCTGCTGTCAACTTCTTCCAACTCGGAGTGTCAAGACGGCCTGGCGGGCGGTCACGCTGACTGCCCTTTCCAGCGACGCATCATCCCTGCACACAGGCTTCGGCCACGAAGGACGCACCCTGAGATATTCCAGGTGTCCATCTGCCTTCACTTTTTCTTACTAGTTCTGCATACCAATGATTTACTAAACCTGATTTGCTAAGATTAAAGACAGGACATGTTTATGAAACTAAACAGATGCATAGGAGTATGGTGTCAGGGGTCTTCCAAATGGTGTTCAAATGCTGTTATTTCAGCCCATTGTCATTCCCAGGGCGTCAACACTGACGCTTTGTCACGGCCGTCGGCACCCTTTAGCTCCGGTATGCATCGCACCGGGCTTTTCCATTAACTACAATGTAAATGCATCCAACAACACAGGGCTTTCATCTAGAGACCGCTGTGCGTTATTTTTCACTTTCACTTTACAATCAGTTGATCGTTCGTGTCCCGTGTTCACAACGTCAAGTAAAATTTTCACTGTACAACTGAAATAGTTTTAAGCCCAACCATGTTGTTTTTTCTAAGTGGCTTTGTTGCCTAATCTTCCTGTAAGCAAGTGTTTTTGTTTAATTGACAACATTAAGCACGTGTTTACTGCGACCGAAAAGTGACAACGAGGGGTCTGATAAAGTGTCAGTGTGTGACGAGGTGTGATGAGAACGTGTTGGTTATTTAATGCTACCCTGTGGGTTTTTGACCACTAGTAGTCCATAGAAGTGTATCTTGTGCACGCTCACAAGGACCCACGTGCACGTGCATGCACGCGGGTGACATGATACCCTGTTCCCCCGATTGTTGCACGCTAGTACACTAATCGAAAGTGGCTGGTGGTAACGTGCCAAGAAATGTAGCAATGTGGCAACAAGGGGAGTTTACAGGAAGGCTGTTGGCAAGCAAACATGGATGAAAACAATGTAGGTTTCATATTCTTCCAAAAATCGGGTTTGTAAATTTTTTATGAGGACACAAATGCTTCAACGTGTTTGTTTAGGGTCAAGGATACACATGATGTGGTTTTTTTTGCGAGACGGTTTGTTTATAAACCAAAAAACTTTAACTAGATAGGTCATTATTAATTAATACAAGAATATAATATAAATCTTAGGGCTGTCAATTGATTAAAATATTTAAACGCGATTAATCGCAAATTAATTGCGTATTTTTTATCTGTTCAAAATGTACCTGAAAGGGAGATTTGTCAAGTATTTAATACTCTTATCAACATGATAAGAGTATTAATTTAGTGTAGCCAAAATTTAGTGTAAGGTTGCAGCGTTATTTAGCCTCCTTCACAACAAAACAGGATGACTTGAAATTAATTTGCGTTAACTTGTTATTATCGCGTTAACTTTGAAAGCCCTAATAAATATATATAATAATATAATATAATATAACAAATTCAATTGTTAAATTAAAAAAGGATTCATATGTTACAAGTTAAAACAATTGACAATTAACAAACAACCAATAAATATATTAAATATAGATTCATTCATCTATAAACAACATTGTCAATACAGTTTTTAAAAAATAGTCAAATTCAGAAAAACAAGGAAATTAAAATGCTGATTCCTTTTTCAATTTGCATTTCTACTTGTTAACATCACAGAGTTGATTGGCAAAGTCCCCAGAGTGTGACATACTGTGAATAATAATCAACCAACTGGTAAATCAGATTAGTGTTTTCTATCTGTCAAACCATATGAATAAAGAAAAAAAATACCATTGCTGCTGTTTGAAACAGTAACCAAATGAGGAGTCCTGAATCAGTCTACATCACTGTTGGATGCAGACCAGCAGGGGTGACACACGCTGCCTGGATCAGTTGTTGAAGCTGAAACAACGCAGACTCTCTGCTGAATCATTAATGCACCCCCTTGTGTGTGTTGCACATCGTGCAAAATCATGTTGTTCTTCTGTCTACTTATAATGATCCTGACTGTGTTTTGAATGATCCTACATGGGAAATCATGCCAATAGAAAACATCACCTGTTTCCTGTATTATTGCAGTTGAATTCATGCGGGTCTAATCTATTTGTGTGTTTGTGTGTGTATCAGGAGGAAGACTCTTTGGATGAGTCGTCGGAGACGTCCACTCAGGAGAAACCGAGCAGGAAGATTTATTACAAACTCAAACTGTTTCCCGGGAAGTGGATCAACATTTTATATGACAGACTCACCCTGCTTGCACTTTTGGACAGGTAATACACGAAACAACTGCCTGCAAACTCTCTCCACTGTTGTGCCCACATGTTTGGAAGTCCCAAGTCTGGAAAGCAAACATCAGAAATATTATTCAGCTGGGAAATTAACTCTGAAAATATTTAGATTAAATACAGAATTTTAGAGACATTCGTATATTATATAAATCTCTATATCTCTATCGCTCTCTATCTATATATATATGTCAAAGTTAACGCGATAATAACGTGATAATAACGCAAAATTGTTTGTTGTTTTAACAGCAATAATTTCTTTAATGCATTGCAACTTGCGATTTTTAGGTTAAACAGGCATGGCATTTTTCAAAGGGGTCCCTTGACCTCTGACCTCCAGATATGTGAATGTAAATGGGTTCTATGGTCACCCACGAGTCTCCCCTTTACAGTTTTGCCCACTTTATGATAATCACATGCAGTTTTGGGGCAAGTCATGGTCAAGTCAGCACACTGACACACTGACACACTGACAGCTGTTTTTGCCTGTTGGGCTTCAGTTTGCCATGTTATGATTTGAGCATATTTGTATGCTAAATGCAGTACCTGTGAGGGTTTCTGGACAGTATTTGTCATTGCTTTGTGTTGTTAATTGATTTCCAATTATAAATATACACATACATTTGCATAAAGCAGCATATTTGTCCACTACCATGTTGATAAGAGTATTAAATACTTGACAAATCTCCCTTTAAGATAAATTTTGAACAGATAAATGGACAATCATGCGATTAATTGCAATTACATATTTTAATCGATTGACAACCCTAAATATATATTTTATATTTTCTCTGTGAAACTAAGTAATAAAACTGCATTGTAAATTCTGATAAAGTTGATTTCACCTACAAGGATGTCAGTCACTGGATATTCTTGTCTCTTTAAATCTAAAACAGTGCTGGGCTTGAAAAACCTTTAGAACATCCCTTCCATCAATATCACTTCATATTTGGTCATTTTTTTGTGTAATTTCTTCCAGTTTGATCAATAAGTGCATTGTCTTTTCAGTTAAATTATCAGTTAAGCAGTAATTCAATCCCTTAAAGTCTGCCTGTGATCAGTTTTGTGCAGGAATGACGCTCTTCATGAGCAAGGATATACTGCATGTCTAATAAGCTACTGAATGCACCACTGTAACCTCAACTCCCTGTGGATGTCTTTGTATTTGCTGTTTCTGAATAGAAACATGGAAGTTCTGGAGAATCTAGTTGCAGTCTTCATGGCCTTCCTGGTTTCCTTCCTGGGTTTTGTGCTCCTCAACCACGGCTGCTTCAAGGACTTCTGGGTCTTCCAGTTCTGCCTGGTCATCGCCAGCTGCCAGTATTCCTTACTGAAGGTAAGAAAAATACAAAATCTCCACTAGAAGGTAGTGGATATTACCTAAGCTTTACCTAAATGCTGTCTAACCATGGTTCTGAGCAGTTTACCTGAATCTTTACGGTTCTGTGATTGTCTAAGGAAAGCACTGAGGAATGAATGATGTGTGAGCTCAAAATAAGTGCCATGGTGACCCTAATGTATAGATTAAAAGTAAAACTGACCTCAGACTTGCTAGTTCCTATTCGCTCCCGCTCACTTCCTCTCTGTTGAACTCAGATGTAACAATACTGTTGTCAATTGTTTTCATGTTAATTTATAAATGGGGATTGAATATTGGCTTCTGTGGTTTTGTTTTCCAGAGCGTTCAACCAGACGCAGCTTCACCAACACATGTGAGTTTAATCTCTTCAGAAACTTATGGGTGACGTCACGGAGACTACGTCCATATTTTATGTAGTCTGAGGTGAAATCGTGCAGTTACTAACCTCCTAACCTGTGTGTGTTCATGCATGTGTCTCCAGGGTCACAACCAGCTGGTGGCCTACAGCCGAGCGGCCTACTTCTGCATCTTCTGTGCTCTGATCTGGACGCTGGAGCAGCTGCTGAGGAGGAAAGACCTGCCCGTCTCCACCCTGTACGGAGTCACCATCGTCTGCCACGACGCACTGGGCTTCTTGCGAGACCTGCTAGTGGGTAGGGATAAATGTACAAGCAGAGACACATAAATAACATTATTTGTTTTATTTCCTGTTCAAAACAATAATCTTTCCTTTGCGGATACTAAGAAATGTCTTTTGTTTAACACATAAAACAGGTTTTACCTACTGCTTCCCAATCACCTTCCTGGTGGGCCTTTTCCCTCAGATCAACACCTTCACCATCTACCTGCTGGAGCAGGTTGACATGCACTTTTTTGGAGGGACAGGTTGGTGGAACTGTTTCTTATCTTTTGATTTAAGTAAAAACTTGTGTTCATGAACCCAGATCCTAAATGAATGTTCATTTTCAGTTGTTACTGAAATCTGTGTAATATGTATTCAATGGTTAAAGCCCCTGAAAACTTTGATCTTGAATGAGAAAATACATTTTCAGGGCCTTTAAAAGGTACAGTGTGTAGTACATTGCCCTGTCCCAGTTTCCTCCCGGTGTCACAATTCTCACGCTTGTTTCCCTTTTCGTTTATCACGTTAACTTTGACAGCCCTAATTATATTCCATTCCTGGAAATGGATTCCCCGAAATGTTACACACTGTTGTGATTTAAAAACCATCAAACTGAGACTACAGTTACATGCTCAGCTTTGTTTCTCAATGTTTAATCCTACTGTAAATCTATTTTCATCCTCACTCTAATTTGTGTGTTTCAGCTGCTACGAGTCTCATCTCTGCAGTCTACGGCATCCTACGCAGTCTGATCGCTCTGTCTCTGCTCTACGGTTTCTGCTTCGGAGCTCTCAAGGTACCAATTAACTGGAGATTACAAACAAAACAGAGATGTGAATATATAGCCCTTTCTCCTCTCCTCTCCTCTCCTCATTGTTTCCCCTGAGTTTGTGTTCATGGTCATCCTCTTGGTTATAGGAATAAAAGAAGACGGTTATAAATAGCGTGCATCCAGGCAGTTTCACTCATGGAACTAAGTAGAGCTGCAGCAAAATACAAAGTGTTGCTAGTCATCCTTCAAAAGTGACTACAAGGTTGCAACTGCAGGGAAGAAGCTTTTAAAGTGTGAAGATCTAAAAGCAGCAGATTCTGGCTTTAAAGGTACATGATGGTATGATTCACACCGGTGTGTGTGTGTGTGTGTGTGTGTGGTTACAGGAGCCGTGGGATGAGCAGCACACCCCAGCTCTGTTCTCTGGTTTCTGTGGCCTTTTGGTGGTCTTCTCCTACCACCTCAGCCGACAGAGCAGCGACCCCTCTGTACTAATGTGAGTATCGGTGTGTGAAAGCTGGGGTAGGCAGTATATTTTTGGCGTCATTGGGCAAAACTTTCAGCATATTGTAATTCAAGTCGTCTGAGAGAAAACTAGACTTCTGCATCTCCTCATGGCTCTGTTTTCAGGATTTAGAAAATCTAGCCCGTGACGGGAGATTTTGGCCAATCACAGGTCATTTCAGAGAGAGAGAGAGAGAGCGAGCGTTCCTATTGGTTGTTCTACAAATGTAGATGCATGTGTACGTCCCTTCAGATGGTGAAAGCCTGATTCAACGGCAGAACATCCTGCAGGAAAAGTTCCTGTTCGAGCATTAACAACAGATGGCTTCACTGCAAAACAACACAAAAAAAATGAAGACAGATTTATCAAAAAGAGTCTGACAATATCGGCAAAGCGTTTCAGAGATGGAGAGAAAATGTTGCCTTCTGCTAACCGTAGCCGTGACCTAGGGATGCACTGGTCCAACTTTATTACCACAATATTAGTTGCTGCCAAATCCTACACACTGTACCCTTAAGATTTTATACTAGGTGAGGCTATAAATCTGACTTTTACCTTTATTGCATCTCCATTTTCTCTGAAATTATAATAGAGCTTAGTTTACTTACAATGTATTCATATTCTTTGGCTTCTTACCTTTCAAAGGAGATCAGATATATTGATATAAGCCTTATGATTGAGGAGCTATTCCTGATTCATTTTGGGTATGTTATTTTTTTCGCATTTGTTTTCTCCATGGGATAGGGCTAGAGCTTAACAGGTTAAGGTTTGTGACAAAAAGAAATCTGTTTATGTTACTCAACAAATAATATCATCTCGTAATGTCTCATCCTACACATGTGACATGTTTATTTACAGGTCTCTGGTCAAGTCAAAGGTAATGCCTACTTTAGTGGAGAGTGAGGAGGAGGAGGAGGAAGACACGGAGAGTAAAGACCCACTGCCAGAGAAACTGCAGAACTCCATGGTAACTAAACATGATTATGTAAAAATCAACGGATCTAATGTAGTTTTGTTTCATCAATAATGTTGTTAGTGGAAGATGAGTGATGGTTCAGGTTATTATCAGCCACTGATGTGAATGCATAAAGACACTTTTCCAGTGTTGTTTTTACTCCTCTGATCATTAAAGCTGCAATTGGTAACTTTGATCAAATATGATAAAAGGTTATTTTTATTAAACGGTCACTATATCCTGACAGTAATGCATGAGATAATTAAACTGTGAAAAAAACATGTTCCTCTGCCTCCTCTTAGTGCTCCTAATGGTATTTGGTATAGATTTCACATCGCTCAAAGGAAAACAACCAATCAGAGCCGAGCTGGCAATCACTGATCGCAAAACTTGCGAACTCTGTCAAACTGTCAAACTAGGCAGTGCTGTTTGTGACCCGGCCACCACGTTGAAAGCAGTCGAGCCAAAACCAAGCACCGCCCACCAGCTGGAGCAAACTCTCATTTTACAGCTAAATAGTACACTAAAATATGTTTCTGAAAACATTTGAGGAGAGAAATTGGCATTACAGTAACAGAATCTTAATTCATATTTGATCAGCGCTGCCTAGTCTGACAGATTGATCGGTGTACGTGAGTTATATGAGCAGTGATTGACAGCTGCTTCAGAGATTGCTCGGCTCTGATTGGTTGTTTTCCTCACGGTGAAGTCTTGCAAATGCCATTAAGCTAAGTTTACACTAGCTTATGTTTTTTTTTCCAAAGATCATCTGTCTCATGCACTACTCTCAGGATATAGCGACTGTTCTATAAAGATAACCTTTTTATCATTTTTCCTCAAAGTTACCGACTGCAGTTTTAATTGAACAGTTTTTATTGTTCTGAATTGCAGCAGCCCAGAGTCATATTTAGCTCATGTCAGTTCACAATTCTCATCATCAGAAAATCAAAACTCATTAAAACTATGCACCTGTGTTGTGGAATTCATACAAACTGTGTATGAGAGGGCAGAGTGTTGTAACTGAGATAATAACACAGTGTTAGCTGTCGATCATTGGGTGTGATTACAGGGAATTATGCATCAGAGAAAACAAGCCTCCCGCCGCCTTTTACACTATTAATGTGGATTGTGAAGCTCTTAAGTCCTCTCCAGCTGCTGCATCTTTGATCTCCAAAAATTGAAGGCTCAGAACGATTAGACAGAAATAATCTCACACCTAAATTAGTGTGATAAACGAATGTGTTTTCTTTCAGTGCGGATTATTAATGATTGCAGCTCTCTCTCCCTCTTGCGCTCTGCAGAAGGAGATTCTGCTGTCGGATGTAGTCGTGTGCTCTGTTGCCTACATCCTAACCTTCGCCCTCACTGCGAGTACTGTGTTTCTGTCTCTCAAGGTGAGATCCTCGAGTGATCCCTCTCTCTATCCCGCTGATTATTTCTGTCTTTTACTTTTGATCTCTGTCGCAGTTTGAATGCTAACTCAAGTGTTTTATTCATTTTCATCACGTTTCTTTCGTTAACTTGTATCCAGCCCTTTGTGACCATCGTGCTGTACGCTCTGGCAGGGACGGTGGGGTTTGTAACCCACTACCTGATCCCCCAGCTGAGGAAGCATCACCCTTGGTTGTGGATCTCTCATCCGGTCCTCAAGACCAAGGAGTACCACCAGTTTGAACCCAGAGGTCAGCATGCCTACTGTATATACTGTAGTCCAGAGTTGTCTGTTATATCGCTCTCTTCAAAAACCACCAGACTCCATTCACAAAAACAGTAATTTTACGTCGCAGAACACAGGAGTTGCTGGTCTAACGCTGCATCGATCGGTTAGTTTGTTTGTGTTATTGTGTGACTTTCGGATCCGAACTAATGTGTTGTCCACAGCACTCCAAACTGGGAGCATGCCGAATTACGGAGCCGATTTGAAGTGCAGGCAGATTCTCTTAACACCGTTGTTGTCTTTTCCTGAGTTCTCATGAATTCTCCTTCACATCTTTTCTTGACCTCATGACATTTTCCATAGATATCAAGGAAATGTGGTTAGGAAAGGACAGAGAAGTAAATAAGATGAGGCTTTCCTTTTCATATTGGCCGTCTTGTCATCAAGATTATGATGTATCAGTGTGACTTCCCTTACGGAACAGCGATTAAATGACAAAAAACAACATGCTCGTAGAAACCCTGAACTAGGTCTCTCTCTACTCCAGGAAGTTATGATTCTGATCTGCTTGTGTTATTTCATTATTCTTGTTTGTGTTACAGAGGATGCCGTGCTGATGTGGTTTGAGCGACTGTACGTGGGCCTCCTGTGCTTTGAGAAGTACGTGGTGTACCCCGCCATCGTGTTGAGCGCGCTGACTAATGATGGCTTCGCCCTCAGTCACCGCAAGAAGCTGGGAATCCAGTGAGTGGACACATATAGCCAAAAACACAAGAGTGTGTGTGTGTGTGTGTGTGTGTGTGTGTGTGTGTGTTATAAACCACCTGTTGTATCTGTTGTCTGAACTCTTTTTTGTGCCGTCTCCAGCTGTGATGTTCTCCTGACAACAGTCGCTGGCCTGAAACTCCTGCGTACATCCTTTTGCGACCCCAGCTTCCAGTTCCTCACCCTGCTCTTCACCCTCGTCTTTTTCCACTTCGACTGTCCGCACGCCTCGGAGAGCTTCCTGCTGGACTTCTTCATCATGTCTATTGTTTTCCACAAGGTGAGACAGCAGGGTTTGAAGATATACATAAAGATACGCAGTTATCTCACACACACACACAGAATGATAAATGGATACAGAAAACAACAGATACTCAGAAATAGAAACAAACTCACAGAGAAATAAAAAAAAAACATGAGGGCAGACCTGGCAAAACTCAAACACAAACAGGCAGACAGATGTCACATGACTGTGTTACTTGTGTTACGCCCGGGCCGGACTGGGCACGTCAGCAGCGCGGGGCTGCCTCGCGAATCTGCTGCGTGTCCCATGCGTGTGGTGTCCACATCGGCAGCGTTTCTGCTGCAGCGCTGCTGCTGCCAGTCCTTTCTTTCTACATTGAGTTTGCCTTTCATAATAATCCACAATTAAAACCCGATACTTTTTTAATTTATGGCGCCCTGCAACACTGTCCTGCAAATATTTCAGAATAAAAGCCTTGTGTTCACAAATTAAGGATTCTGTCCACAGAAAAAATGCTAGAGGGCTTTTATTTTATTTATTTTATACAGTCAAAAGAACATGTCACTGTCTACTTTTGCTGTGAATTTTGCGCAGCACGCGGTAAAAATAGGCGAGACCTCGAATCTCTAGAAGAGACGCAACTGACATGCACCTGAGCCACGCTGCTCACGCGGACTGTGTGGCTGCTCTAACCTGTTAACATGGACGCCGAAATAAAAAAAAAAACACGTTCCGCAGCTACCATGCGCTGCTGATGTTCCAAGTGTGGCCCGGGCCTTAGTCATGATGGCTATCACAAATCTTTACTTCTAATTAAGTCTTGGCATGTAGATTTATCCCTGACCTTTGGAATTAGTTTTACAATTACACTTAAAGGGACTCTTACAAACAGAGGTCAGTTTACTCATCATGGAGAGTCCTACTCAGCCTCTGAAAACAGTTGCATGATGTCCGCTTTGTGAAGTCTGTGAAAATAACCCTGATGATGTCAGTAATGTCATCGAGGTTATCTTTGCTCAGGCACGAGACTGTACATGTTTAACAGAAAGTCTGAGTTACAGACTAGAGGTGTGGAGTTTAAAAGACGTGGGCGTTTACCAGTCATGGAGGGTCTAACAAAAAGACACTATCCAATTGCATTATGGGAGTTGTAGGATCTAGCATTTTGGCAATTTGACCTATATTACGGACTAAAAATCAGGATGTCTCGGTCTGCGACTTCAATTTTGATACTGTCTCTGTTGAGTACCTCAACTTTATAGAAGTGCGATACCAAATCACTGAGGAGGACTCCTTTCAAGGGGACATATCATGAAAAACTCACTTTTTCAGTGTTTTTGCACTACCAAGTGCCTACCAACCCACAAACTGTGAAATAAGAATAGACGGAAGATAAGAGAACATGATTCAACAAGTCATTCAGATTTGGCTCCCCTTCCTGTCACTTGCAACTACCTAGAGCTGCTTTTGCAGAGGTGCACCATATTTTTCTCGCAAGCCAATCAGAGCAGACTGGGCTTTTTCAGGAGGGGGTCTTAAAGAGACAGGTGCTAAAACGGAGCGTTTCAGACAGAGGGTGAATACAGGTAGATTCAGTTGGAGAAAAATTATGTGTTTTTTTAACATTAAAGCATGTAAACATGTTCAAGTAGAAACCCCAAATACAAGTATGAATCTGAAAATGAGCTTGACATGTCCCCTTTAAAAACGATAAGTAATGAAAACTGTTCATTGGCAGCAACAGAAACATATTTACTTTAACTTTGAATGTTTTTTTGGGGGGGTATTTATGTTGACTTAGCACAACCAGCTGTTGAAAGCATTTTTTCCAAAGATCTTGACTGAAATGTTATTGTAGGAAAACATGAAATATGACATTTCCAGTGGAAGAGATTCATTCTATCTGCCAGCATTTGAGCTCAGAGGGCTCATCAACCTTTATAGTGTTGTGGAGGAATGTAATAGATATCACTTTATTTCACTATGTGACAAAGGTTGTTTGAGTTGAATAACTTGTGTTGAGGTCTGTTTATTGGGGACTGACTGTGTGTTGTTTCTGTTTTCTGTCCAGATGCGTGAGCTGTTGCTGAAGCTCCATTTCATCCTGGTTTACATCGCTCCCTGGCAGATCGCCTGGGGCAGCGCTTTCCATGCCTTCGCTCAGCCGTTTGCTGTGCCTCGTATCCTTTCTCTAAGACCTGTATATGCACGTGTGTCTGAGTGCATCAGTACCATGCTTTTCTTTCCTTTACTGGTGTGTGTCCAGACTCAGCCATGCTGCTGCTCCAGACTCTGCTCACCACCATCTTCTACACCCCGCTGGCTCCCTTCCTGGGCAGTGCCATCTTCATCTCCTCCTATCCGCGGCCCATCAAGTTCTGGGAGCGAAACTACAAGTAAGTAAGGCCCTTCCAAACAGCCTGGAGAGGTGGGAAAGTTATTTGCTCACATTGTAAGTCTAGATTGAAGAAATCTTGAAAAGCTGCAAGTTAAAGGTTTGGCCAAATTGTCAACGAATCCCATGAAAAGACTAAAACCAACAATGCAACGAGTTAGTAGCTTATTTCTCTGTGCCGTAGACCTCCATTGTTGTCCAAAAACTATTCAAAACATGAATGAGCCACACTGTTGATCTTCGTGACAAGTTCCTTCATTACTTTGAACACACACACCGTAGTTTATTTTGAGTCAATCCCACATACACTGTCCTGCTGTTGTAAATACACACAAGCGTACCAATGTGTATTAATCCGCGGCTGAAAATAGGCCCAAACAAACATACTATTTCCTCCTGTTTGAGTAACGTTTTCAAAAAACTATAGTGCCCAGCTGTTTCAGGAACTTACTGAGCTTTTGTAAAAAATAAAAGCATATATTTGTGACCTGTTTTTAAAGATTTACAGCTTCAGTAGAAATGAACGGGCTTGGTGCTGAGAGCCACGGACACGGTAGTGAAAGTGTCGGTTACACTTTATAATAACCATCATTTATTAATGGTAAATTGATATTTAATTAAACTTTGTTAGTAGTTATTTTACTGTTAACAAACAATGAAATAATAAATAATAATGTTTACTAATTATTATTAATGCTATAATTTCTGTTATTTTATCAGTAGTTTGTGTTATATGAAACAATTAGTTTATAAATTCTATACTGTATCAAAGCTGATAAGAGACGATAACAATTAAATTCTGATTACATTAGTAAACTATTTATTAACAGTTTATTGTTGCACACATTATAACCTTTTTTTATATACTATATTAATTATTTGTTAGCGATTACCAAATTTGTAAACCTTTAAGAAATAATTTGTAAAACATCTATAAACATTACACAGATGGATGGACCAGAAACCAATTATTAACCATTGACGAAGTATTAACAATCTAAATGTTGTTTATAGATGCTTTACAAAGTATTTATTAACCATTTAATAAGGTATTATAATCATCAGTTGAAACTTTATAATAACCATCCAAATAATGTTTACAGATTGTTTACAAAACAATTATTAACCTTTAACAAAGTGTTACAAATATCTGTCTATGTGATGTTTATAGATGTTTTACAAATAATTTCTTAAACGTTTACAAATAATTTTGTTATCATTAACAAATTCTTATATACATAGTATATTAAATGTTATATGTGCAACAATAAACTGTTAAAATAACATAACTTATAGCATTACTAATAATTAGTAAACATTATTAATTACAATTTCCTTGTTTGTTAACAGTAAAATAACTATGAACTAAGTTTAATTAACTATTAATTTACCATTTATAAATGATGATTATTATAAAGTGTTACCAAAGCATTGAGAAATTGGCTAATGACCTCTTTCATAAAATTAATGAAATTTAACATCAACGTTTTTATTTAGTGAAGGAGAAATCAGTGCCATCCTTCTGAGCTAGAAGGATAGACACCCTCCTCCTCGCTCGCTCGCTCACACTTACACAACGTGACCCCTCTGTTCCCTTTTACTTATTGATGTGAGAGACCGTCTGTACTTCAGCTCACTGAGAGCACTCCAAAAATACTCCCGCAGCTTTGTTGTGCAAACTTCAGTGATTTGCCATGAAGCAGCCTTATATTTAGACGCCGTCGTTGTTTGAAACTTGTGACATTAAAATCACTGACATCATCATTTCTGCTGGAGTCAGATGTTGCTGTTTTAGGCAGTATAGTTGTGCAGGTTTGTCAACCTCAGCCAAACACCAAGACAACATGACAACAAAAGAATAACACATGGACAACATCTGAGATAGTTTAGTCTTTAGTTTGCCTGATGACTGTGGAGGTTTTACAACTAGAGTTTTAGATCTTCAAGAAGACTAATTCTTAATTCTTGAGCTCTCTTTCTGAGAAGCTTTAAATGGTAATACTGTCCACGAAGGATATCAGCTGTTTTCCACATGTTTTGGTGGTGTCATATTCAAAATAGGTTTTGATTTGACTCAAAATGGGTGTGGAAGCTGTCCCATTGTATGCACCCAGTGGGCCATCTCAGGGTCTGAGAAGTGAAGCCAATGTGGAAATGCCTTAAACTTGCATTCTTTCTAATACCCAGCAGGGGACTTCTCTCGTTGCAAAAAGAAGTCTGAATACATAGAAGTTTATGAGAAAATGAGCCTACTTCTCACTTTATTTATTACCTCAGAAAACATTATAAACATGATTTTATGGTCTCAATCACTAGTTTCAAGTCTTCTTCAATACAGCATGATGTTCATTTAGTAAATTATGGTCCCATTTAGAGTCTAATAGACCATAAAGCAGGGTATGCTTTAGGGCGTGGCTACCTTGTGATTGACAGGTCGTTACCACAGTGTTGTCTGTGTTTTCTTTTTTACAAATTTAACCTGAAACTTTAAGTGTGTTTTCAGTTCATCAAAGTTAATTATAACCTTTTTGGTCGCCTAAAAATGTCTTATTCAGCATTCGGTTGTACTTAATTTCTGGTCACAAAATGCCAAACTCGAGGCTTCAAAACGGCAGTCCACAAACCAGTGGGTGATGTCACGGGGACTACATCCACTTCTTATATACAGACTATCTATGCACCCTATTTTACATGACAAACACTTGGTAACACTTTGTCACCGTAGCATAAATGGTGTCATTGTGACTTATTTTTGGGCTCTATCAAGCAATATAGTTTTTTTGTCTCTCTTGCAGCACAAAGCGTATTGACAACTCAAACAGCAGACTGGTATCCCAAGTGGATAAAGAGACAGGTGAGTTCTCTCTGACTGCACTTACATCAGTTAAAAGCTGCATCTTTTTTTTTTTTATTATTTCCTGTCCTCTCTAAATCAAGCAGTCATATATAAAGGTTTACTTGTGAAGCTCTTGAATAAATTCAGTTTGATTGATATCTTTACTGTGTCAGTATTATGAAGAAGGTACAAATGAACTTCTTGTAATTTAGAATCAGACAGAAAGTCCTTTCTTGACGCCCATCCATCCATCTGACTGCCCTTCTCTCGCAGGGTGTGATGACAGCAACCTAAACTCCATCTTTTACGAGTACCTGACTCGCTCGCTGCAGCACTCGCTCTGTGGCGACCTTATGCTGGGCCGATGGGGCAACTACAGCGCCGGAGACTGTTTCATTCTGGCTTCTGACTACCTCAATGCCCTGGTCCACCTCATCGAGATCGGCAACGGGTTGGTCACTTTCCAGCTGAGGGGTCTGGAGTTCAGAGGTGCAGTTTGACCATCCCTACCTCCTTCATACCTCCCATCCGTTCTCCATCCTTCTCTCTGAATGAATGACAAGCGAACCCACTGTCTTACCTCCATCTCTCTCTCCATCCCAGGTACATACTGCCAGCAGCGAGAGGTGGAGGCCATCACAGAGGGCGTGGAGGAGGACGATGCGTGCTGCTGCTGCGAGCCGGGTCACTTGCCCCACATGCTGTCGTGCAACGCGGCCTTCAACCTGCGCTGGCTGGCCTGGGAGGTGATGGCCACCAAGTACCTGCTGGAGGGTTACAGCATCAGTGAGAACAACGCCGCCACAATGCTGCAAGTGTACGATCTCCGAAAGCTACTCATCACCTATTACCTGAAGGTACGCTTCATTTGTGTCTATCTGTTTATGTACATTCTATAGAAGTCCTTGTACAATTATATGACTGTGGTAAAAGTAAAAAGTATGCGAAAATGATTGCCTCTTTACTAGGTAACTGGGCAACATATTGATATTTATCATTTGAAGGGATGTTAAAGTTAACGCGATAACGCTAATTTGTTTTAACGTCACTAATTCCTTTAACACATTAACGCATCTTGCGGTTTTTAGGTTGTAGCAGTTTTAAAACTAGAGGGAAGATACTGGCATCATATAAAACTAGAAAAATTAAGGAATCCATTGGAAAAACTTGCATGGCCATTTTCAAAGGGGTCCCTTGACCTCTGACCTCAGGATATCTGAATGAAAATGGGTTCTATGGGTACCCACGAGTCTCCCCTTTACAGACATGCCCACTTTATGATAATCACATGCAGTTTTGTGGCAAGTCATAGTCAAGTCAGCACACTGACACACTGACAGCTGTTGTTGCCTGTTGGGCTTGAGTTTGCCATGTTATGATTTGAGCATATTTTTAATGCTAAATGCAGTACCTGTGAGGGTTTCTGGTATTATTCTGATAATACATTTATACAAACATTACATTAATGTTTACAGCCTAATCTATACACAATATTTATATTTGACAAGTATTACATTTTAGCCTTCCACAGTTTGCTTATTTGGGTATTTTAAATGGCTGCAGCTGTTGGTGGCAGAATAGTATACACACTAGTGCTAATATAGCCTATAGATCAAGAAACCAGCTGAATTTAGCTCATTTGGAGGCGGAAAGATGTTTCTTTTCTGACCTAGTTCTTTTATGTACATGCCAGGACACATTTTCACACCAAAACTAAACAGCGATCACTCAGCCCAGAGAAACCTGGAATCACTATTATTACTCTACGTGTCTTTCGTTTCTTCAGACTTTGAGCATGTCAGAACACCCAAGCATTTGATCCTGTTATCTCTTTTATCTGTGTATTTAAGCTGATATTTGATTATACTGATTCACACTGAGTCACAAGAATGAACAGGTACTTAGTAGGCTACAGCTTTAATAAGGCATTAACTTTTGACATATTCAATCACCTTCTCTTCAGTGGCGGACTGAAAATTGAATATTCCACTTGTCTCAACGGGCGCTTAAAGATCTGCCTGCCGAAAGGTTAAACTGTTAAATTGATAAACCAGTATCTTATGCATTAATCATTCTTACAAATGGCAGCTTGCCAATAGTAACTCCAGATGAACCGCTACACAATCATTTCTTACTCTTGTGCTTTCCTTGTGTTTAGTATTTTGCTTTTGTCTGGTCCCTCTTCTTCTTCCCCAGAGTATTATCTACTACCTGGTCCACTCTCCCAAACTGTCCACCTGGCTCAAAGATGCCGCCGTCCAGGAGGCGCTGCAGTCCTACACCAAGTGGCACCACATCGAGCGCGACCCTCAGGTCTTTAGTGTGAAGATCGATGAGGACTACGTGCACTGCCTGCAGGGCGTGACACGCGCCAGCTTCTGCAATGTCTACCTGGAGTGGATCCAGCACTGTGCTGGGAAGATGGAGACGGTACGTCACTTAAAGACTATTTTATCAAGCTTCATTATGGGTTAGAGCCGCTAACTGTATAGCTTTTTTCTCACCATAGGAATTCATCGATTAGACTTTAAAATGTCGGATAATAGTGAAAACTGCCCATCAAAATTTCCCAGAGCCCAAGTTGACGTATTCAAATCGCTTTTTTTCCTCTCCACTAACATCTACTTAGGTTCAGAGAGTGGTATGCCTTGAATAACTCACGAGAGGAGTTGGTATTGAGTTGAACAGCTGACAGATTTATTGCATACACTTTGTATATAAAGGATGAAATACAAATAGAGCTTTTTAAGTATTCAATAGGGAAAAAAAAGAAGTCCCCTTTGAGTGGAAACCTTCAACAAATGCTCCTTTAAATTCAGAGTTTAGTTCCTTGTCCTTGTGTGTGTATTGGGTGTACTACTATGACAACTATTACTACCTGGGTAGAGCGAAAAGTGTTTGTATTCTTATCTGCTGACTGAATGAACGAATCAAGCTGGTCAGACGTCTTCTGGGGCGGGTAGGCCAAACCGCTTCCAAGACCGTCCACAGCTCGGATTCTGTCTAGTAGATCAAAAAACAACCTACATACTGTAAATAGTGCAGCGTTATTCTGTACTCTGTCTATCTCTAACATTAACTTATTTTCTTCATTTAGAATATCTTATAATGAATAACCAATAACTAAGGATATACTTAATTTACAATAAGACAAATTATCATATATCACAACAACTATAAGTATTTTAGCATTAATAAACAAATTATTTATTTTTAACCACTTTTTAACCCATAACATATTCCTTTTAAATCCGTTTTATACAAATTTTTATTCCACCTTCAACATGACTATGAATTATCATCGCTAATAACTCGACCAAAACTGTCTCCCTCACGTTCACAGCCGGGATTCTGATAAAAGAACATCAGATTAGTGTTGCCATACGGAAATAGTCTTAATTTTAGGACTTTAATGTGACGTTTTATACCAAGAATGTCTAGTTGGTTCGCAGCATATTAACTGGACGGGACTTCAACTGCACATAGTTCTAGGAGATATGGGGTTGTAGTAGCCCTATATTTTATATAGAAAACCAGCAAATATTCACATTTTAGGAGATGGAACCACAGAAAAGTGAAATTTAAACATTATAGCAGAATCTGTACTTATTTTTATCTTTGTCCAAGTATCTTCATGTTTGCCCCGCATGTCTTTGTGTTTGTGTCCAGCCTGTGGACAGTGACGAAGACTCTCCTTTGGTGACTCTGTCTTACGCTCTCTCCGTCCTGGGGAGGAGATCCCTCGGCACAGCGTCACACAACATGTCCAACAGGTAAACCTCGTTTTAACCAAAGAGCAACACGAAAAAGATGAATGAATTCCCTGTAGGCTAATCACTCTCTGAATGGAGTCATGTGGGAAGATCATGGGGACACTTACACCCTCCTTGACATTTTTTACAGTCAGTTATTCGGCATGAAGATTTTATATGACCTGTGTTGAACTCTCACCATGGATTAAGAATGATTGCACTTGCAAGGGGGGTCCCATTGTGTCTTGACTTTTATGTTTTACATGCATTCTTTCAATGAAAAACTATTTTCTTCTTCGGGAGACAACAAAAGCAACCCTGACCATCATGTACAAAAATTATAACACATTCAGAGACAGATTTGTGATTTATAGAAAATTTGACTCGACCTGACTTGAATATTTTGAGTAACTGATTGCTAAAATATTAATTAACTTAAAACCAGCCACATAAAAATAAAAAACCTCAGGAAAATAGCAATATACCACTGAAAATGCAATACTCATATTTAATTTAATTTGTTTGAAATTGAAATCTAGCATAAAATGTATATTTCTGTCTATTTTTTTTAGGTAAATGCAAAAATTACACATAAATGTCCAAGTTTTCTAATTGCAAATATGCTGAAAAATGATAACTAATATTATCAGTAGCAGAGATTTACCTGCAGTTTGACCGATACACCAGAGGGGGGCACTAGCAGATAAATCTTTAACCACACACATAATTCAAACAGATTTCTGTCACTGCACTCATGACTTTTTGTCTTTGTGTGGTTTATATTCTAAAAATATTTCCGTTTCATAATCCCCCCTCTCTCTCTCTCTCTCTCTCTCTCTCTCCCTCCCTCCCTCCCTCTCTCTCTCTCTCTATCTTTTTATCTCTATTTTTCCCCCATAACCCTCCGCCTTCCACCACAAAGTCTGGAATCATTCCTGTACGGTTTCAACACCCTGTTTAAAGGCGACTTCCGCATCGCCACTAAAGACGAGTGGGTTTTTGCTGATCTTGACCTCCTGCAGAAGGTGGTGGCTCCTGCAGTCAGAATGAGCCTCAAACTGCATCAGGTAAAGTGCACGGTGCTTTTAAATAGCTGTAACTCCGGGATTGTAAACCTGTTTTCACTAATTCTACTAAATACACAAACATTTGTTAATATCTACACAACGGTCGTTTCTCATCCCTGGAGTATCAGTATCATTTTCCAACTACCTGTTTAAAATTCTACAGTGCTCCATCATGTCTTTCCTGCCCTTTCAGGATCACTTCACCTGCCTGGAGGAGACCGAGGAGGCATCTATCTTGTACGAAGCCATCACAAACTACCGCAGCAGCCTGGTCATCTGCCACGAGAGCGACCCCGCTTGGCGTAAGGCGGTGCTATCCAGCCGTGACACGCTGCTCACACTGAGACACATGATCGATGACGGCACGGACGAGTATAAGATCATCATGCTTTACAAACGCCACCTCAGCTTCAAGGTCATCAAGGTAAAAAAGGGCAGAGCGTGTCGGCGATTTGTATGTGTGAGAAGTATTTCATCTTCCAGAGTCAGAAAATGTCACGCAAAGGGAATGAATAATGTGAGATGGTGAGAAATGCCAACCAGCTTTGGAGTGTGCAGAAAGTATGACAAACCTCCTTCCTAAAACAACTAAGACAAGGTTTAAAAGGTCATCATATAGAGGTTTGCTACCAAACAACCATCACAATCACGTTTCTGTCTGTATGGCTGTCAAATATGAACAGATGCTTTCTGATGTGAATTGCTCACATCTTAACTGAATGTATCTAAGGGCTATATATAGTAGGTCTGAACAGTGCCTGATGATCTGAATGAATGTGAAGAAGGGCGTCTCCTGAAAAGTGCAGACTTGCAAATTTGAATGTCTTAACATTAAAAATAAAGTTTTTATCAACCCGTTGCACAAAATGACCACAACATCAATACTTTTGACTCTGCAGTGCTAAGTGCTCAAATTTCCGCTTAACTCTCAGCACTTAAAGTTGAAACATTAAAGGATGATGTTAAAGGAATAGTCAGAGTTTGGGAAATCGATACCGCTCTCGTCTCTCACTAAGCTACCATATCATATTCATATGATATTTCATATATTCATATTTATCCTACAGATACAAACAGGAGTGTTGTATGCATCTTCTCTTCTAACTCTCAGCAAGAGAGCAAATAAGGGTAACGGTCAAGCTATTCCTTTAAGTAAAGTTTTTTATATCTGTGTGGGTTTTACTACGGCTGTTGATCGAGCTTTTTGACTCTGCAGTATTTTTGTTAAGTGCACTCACTTCCTTCTAATCCTCTGCCACATAAAGTTTTAGCTGTTCAGTGATGGAAGGATGGTGTTAAAACTAAAACATCCGCTCTCCTGGAAGAAGCTGAAAAAGCAGACGACAAAATGGTTCTATTTGGTTCCAGGATATACAGTATTTTACCTCCACCTACCATTACTTTTTGCCAATAGAGGATGATAAAACATTAATTACTCAATAGTCCTTTAAAACGTAATTATGTATATATTTTTGTATGATCTGATCTCAATCTCTCTATGCAGATCAATAAGGAGTGTGTACGAGGTCTGTGGGCGGGCCAGCAGCAGGAGTTGGTGTTTTTACGGAACAGAAACCCGGAACGCGGCAGCATCCAGAACTCTAAGCAGGCGCTGAGGAACATGGTGAACTCGTCCTGCGACCAGCCACTGGGCTACCCCATGTACGTGTCATTTTAGGATCAAATTTAAAGTTTGCGTAAATGAAAATGTGTTTCATATTTCTTTAATTGTCTTCTAGGTATGTGTCACCACTAACAACATCGTATGCCGGAACACATCGTACGCTCCGCAGCATCGGAGGAGGGGCTTTAAGCCTGGACGCCATTAGATCCTGGCTCTGCTCGAAATGGTTACGGTCAGTTTCGAATATAAAACATTTCTGCATATTTAAAAACATCCTCGGTCAAGAGTGCAGTTCTTTTCTTGACTAAGATACTCTGGATGAGCTGCTCAGTTTAATTTATTTAGAGCGCACACTTGCAGTAAAAACGTACTTCTCTTACAGCCTCATAGGTCATTATGTGTAATCACTTTCAGCTGAGTGTTGTTGCTCTGAATGTCCTTCACCTTGTGCAGCTAAGGCGTATCCGGGTAGACATAATATAATTTCATGAGAGATGATTTTCATTTTCCAGCACACATTTACGTTGTAAAATTGAAAGTGAAACTCATAAGCAACAGGTTTTAACATGATGTAAATCTGAATGAAACGTCACGTTTTGAACACAAACAAAAAAGGCTTCTTTAGGCTTAGGCAACAAGACTACAACGTCCTTAGGTTTAGACAACAAAAAAAACAGTTAAGTTTAGGGAAAAACATTGTGTATTGGGTTAAAATAACTACGAAGACAAAGACAACTACACATTGTTGGTTTCACATGCGATGTGTACTCTGTTGTTCTGCGTGAAAACCCTGTGTTTTGTGTCCCATCCATCGTCCCCGACCTCTACACATAATGGAGTTTCACACCGTCTATATGACAGCGCCTGACTTCCGCTTCTGCTCCTGTCATAATTACTACGGTCGCCAGAGGTCACTAAAAGTCGCTGTTCTTCTATACCTTCTTTCAGTGATCTACCATGTGAATAGATGATAAAACCTACTAGTGGGTGTAGTATGCCCCTAATGGCCCACATCTATAGGGCTTATAGCGACGTAATAGCCTGACAACAGTCTAATCAGCTGCATCTATAGTGGTTAGTTTCAATTTGTGAGTGCTGTTCAGTTCAAAATCACATTTATAAGCAATTCTCATAAAATTAGTCAAAGTCATAAAGTATTAAGCTGATAAAACAACGTTAAGTGAGTTTTTTGAGCTGTTAAAGAGGGCCTGGGGTCTCCAGGACCCCAAACACAACATTAGAGTTAAAGGGGAACTGTGCCCATTTTCAAAATTCATACATGTTATTCCTATGGTCTATGATAGTCCAACAATTATAAGTAAAGATGAACAACTCTCTCCCAAATCCAAAAACTAGAGTTCTAAAACTCAAACTTGTGATGTCATAGGGTATAAAGTGTGGAACTGCTCCATCGACGATGAATAGAGTGTTTTGTAGTGTTTGTTGTATTTTTGTAGGCCAACCAGGAAGTTAGCATCACCCTGGGTTCCTTCGACAAAAAGCCAATGGGATTTTTCCGTTGGGTTTTGGATTATTGTAGAAAATAAGTTCTATGGCAAACACAAGTTCATGATACTTACACATTTAGTTCAACAAGATAATCTCCTCTAATGAACACCACTTTTATGATTTTTGAAGTTTAAATACAATCCAGAGTAAGTAAAAAGATAACGTCAGGCTATAAACTAAGTACACCACGGTCGCATCAGCTCAAGTATACACAACAAGGCTGGACGAGTCGACGTGATGACGTTTAGTAGTCTCATTTAGCCACTTGTTAGCAACTGCCAAGACACATAAAAGCTTTAAAATTCACGAGTGGGGTATTTATTGATGTATTTTATATCGTAGAGCAGAACTTTAAAATCTCTTCAGCTTGTGTTAACCACATACCTTATTTCAGGCATCTAACTAAAAACCCATTGACTTCTAGGCTTCTGTTGGTCCACAAAATCAGTCTCCCATTCATTGTCCATGGAGCAGCTCCAGACTTTAAGAAGCACAACGTCGTGATTACACATGAGATGATAGTAACTTCAATGTTCACTTATTCAGCTGTATTCGGTGTAAATCACTCCGTATAAGGTGCAAACGGCAGCCTAATGCTGAGTGAGTGCTTCTCTGTGGATTTACAGATATTGACTCAGTGCTGGGTAGAGACTTCCCCGCCAACTTAATGTAGTTTTAAATACATGCACAGAGACAGCGGGAGTGCACACTTGAGAGAAAGAGAGGATTGCAGAGTGGGAAGGCAGCCAAAAGCTTTGACTCCTTTCTTTCTTCCCTCCGTCCTTCTCTTCGTCCATCCTCTCTTTTGTTTATAAATCCCTCTTTTACACATTACCTCCAGCACAGCTTATTGTAAGGCTCTGCATTAACCTCTGCAGGTCAGCTAATGTGTGTGTGTGTGTGTGTGTGTGTGGCCCTCTCTTAAGCTTCTTAGAGGCTGGGTTTTCCTTTCAGATTAGATTAGTTTGTAAATCCTATTTCCTCGAGTTAAAGGTGTCGTCTTAATTTCAGTAAGTAGCCGAGGAGCCAAGGAGATGAGCCGCGCCTTGCCAGCTAGAACACATTTAACTAATTTAAGAGGACACTAGTGTGTGTCACATATGCTGGCACAGTTATGTAACAACCTCTCTCTTTACGTGTTTCTGTGTGTGTGTGTGTGTGTGTGCGGTTAACCAGCCGGAATAGTTGAGGCTAGCTAAATTTTTGATGCCCCTTTGCCCGTTTTGTGTCCTTTGCACTGATGTGGACATGAATAAATAAATCACAGCTGTGTGTGTGTGTGTGTACTGCAGGGTGCGTAAGGACAACCTGACCAGCTGCAACAGTGGTGTGAACATGGAGGATGTGGACTGCGGTGCTGGTGGTTCGTCCTCGCTGAGCCAAAACCGCCCGTCCTCCGTCACGTCCAACAGCCTGAGCCTCTACCAGCACAGAGCCAGGACGACGCACAGCCACAGACACCACAACGCAGGTACGCCGCAACGCACACAAACGCGTCTCACTATCCATGTGAGTCCCGAGAACATAA